>NW_012267281.1:1919369-2180017 GCF_000151885.1 Dipodomys ordii
TCCTCCTCCTCCTCCTCTTCTTCTTCTTCTTCTTCTTCTTCTTCTTCTTCTTCTTCTTCTTCTTCTTCTTCTTCTTCTTCTTCTTCTTCTTCTTCTTTTCTTCTCCTTCTTCTTCATCATCATCATCATTTTCTTCCTCCTTATTTTTTCTCAAAGACAACACTTAGGAGAAAGTTTCTTCTCATTTTCTCTGTGAGAACAATACACTTGAGGTATACTGAAGAACAGTACACTTGCTTGCCATATTCAATTTAATTTCAAGTTACCACAGCTTTGCCAATGCCATTGTTATGTTGTCATTTCCATCCATGGCTCTTAGATATTTATTTAAAGAAAGTTAATTCAGTTCAACCAAATTTTTCCTATTATCTTCACATAATTTAGGGAGATAAAGGTGACATAAGAACAATTAAATGATCATCTCTATTGGTGATCTCTAAACATTAGTGCTTTTAGAGATCTCCTCTTGTGATTCTGATATGCAGAAAATATGATGATTCTTAGACCTAAATATCACCATCATGTAGAAAGAGGAGAACAGTTATAAGCATTCTTAAGGAAAGGATTACATGCCATCCAATAAACACAGACTAGACCAATGAGGAAAGAGGACATGGAACTTAGAATGAATTGCATGTCATATTCACTGCTAATACATTCTGCACAAAGGGATGTGGGGAAGAAAATAGTAATAATTTCTTTTTGGAGCCTCAAAAGTTACAGGCATAGAAAAAGGTCCTCAAAGAATACCAAATTTAGGTCAATGTAGAGTGACAAGGAGCTTTTTATAAGACTTGAAAATGTGAAGTAGTTCCTTCCCAGTAAATGGATGCTAGCTGTACCAAATGGAATGGATGAATGGGAGCTTGTCTGAAGGGATGGCAATCTCAGAACAGGAAACCTAGGACAGAGCAGGCAGGGGATATGGGATGCGTGGGTTTGATCTTCGCATGACATGTCTAGGGATCGATTATTGTTTGGATTCTAAAACAGATGCTGCTCTGAAAGAACTCTGATGACATTTAAAGTCCTTCCTCTCTGTGGAGATATATAGACCTTCAAGGGAAAGTGTAGGCTACATGGAGCATTCTTGTTAAAATGGTCGGCAAAGCAAGACAAGGAAATATGTAACAGTGGAAGTTGTGCCAAGTCTGTCATCAATTACAAACCTCCACAAATGTAGTGCTTATAGATGCCCAGTACAAAAGTAGAACTTAGGCAATTATTGTCAGCATGACAGAATTCACATATACTGTCTCTGATTCTGTGTATTTTTGGATATGTATATATGCATCTGCATCAAGACCAATTTAGAACAAGGAGGAGAGACTCATGATGGATCAGAAGAAATTCAAAGTAGAATTTGGAATCTATAAGAAAAGAATTTGGATGTTAAGACCTACTAAAAGTTTTTCCAAAGTTCAAGTTTAGAAAAATTGAACAGATTGCTATCATAAATTTTCTAGATAGTGCTTCCCACTAATGTTAATCAATCAGACCTGAAAAAGCAAAAAGGTTTATAAAAAATTCCAGAATTCTAAACAGCAGGTACTGTGCAATGGTCTTTCTATTGAATCACTAAATTCTCCAAGCTTTCAATTGATAGTAGCATGAATCAGTCTTTTTCTCAGACTTTGAAAATTTTGTGGTTTCTATGACTTGAATGAAAGAACTCCTATGATGTCACTAGTAACACAATCCAATCTGATACTCTTCCTGAGAAGATATATGCTCAAAATAAACTAATTCCAGTTAGTGACTTTCTGTTGCTTTAAGAACACTTACTTAGTGTTGACATGAGTTTTATATTATGGTTGTGCTCTAGGAATTAATTACAGATGAATTAAATAAATTCCATTTCCAAGCAGAGCATTTAAATTGTTGACTGAGAAATCAAGATTCCTGATATACATTAGCATACAATACTCTATTATTGATGAAATATTACTTTTCCTAAATTTTCTTAGATGCTTCAGAACAGAGTTAGTCTTGTAGAATATACATTATGTGTTCAGTAAATTCAGGAAGGAGTAGCATGAGAAAATAAACCTTAAGTAAAACTGAGCAAGTGTTTAGCAGCATATGAGTAGCTTGTATTGGAAGCTTCTGAGGAGTGATGTAGAAGTAACAAAGAGTTAATGAAGTTTCTGTAGAGTTAAAGTTTAGGTCAAAATGTGGTTGAATAACAGATTGCAGTATCTCTAAATTTAGACTAAGGAATCTGATCTTTGCAGGCAATGAGGAGCCTCTGTAATATCCTGAGAATTGATCTGAGGAAAGCAAAATAATATTTTGGTGCCAGACAAGTGGCAAATAAAGGAGAGCGGTCATTGCCTAGAGGACACTGTCAATGTCTGAGATTTGGGGTCCAGTTTGGGGGCTTAGTTGGCAATTGCATGAGAGAATAGAGATGCATGTAACAGAAAATCAAAGGTGACACCAAAAGATCTATTCTGCATAAACAGAGAGCTGATGTTATTAAACATAAAAGGAGTGGTAGCACTTAATGTAATTGAATACCAAGAATAAAGATGTAAAATAGTTTGGCTATTTTATAAGTAATCAGAATATTAAGAATTTTCAGAGATTTAGGAAACTCTGAGTTACATGTTCTTACTGTAAAATTTGGGAGAGTGCTAGAAAGGCTACACAAACGACGATAGAACTTGCCTGGTTTGTATGTATGGCGCATGCTGTTTTTCAAAGGGCTTGATACGGACTTTGAAAATGATTTTCAAATTGAGAGAACTTGTCATCCTGCTTTGAATATTTAAAGGGATGTGGTAGTATAGTTTCTCAGCTCATTTGAATATCATGTGTTTTTTTTCCATGCTCCTTACATCATATCTATATTCTTGCTGCTTCCTATAACTTAGCCTTAGTTTGGAATCTCATGATTTAAATGCTCATAAAATATCATTAAGAAGCCTCAGTGCTCTAAGTAATGCAATAATCCATGTCCTGCAGTTACTCAAGATAATATATTAATAATTTTCTATCCACCATTTCCTCTCAGGATCTTGAAACCTCAGGTTAGAATTATAAATGAAGTGGAGCATAGTTGCTAGTAAACTAGACAATTTAGGAGGAAACCATGTTGGAAGCAGTCAGAAATTATACTTTTCCTCAATGAGGTAAACCAGATACGTGCTGTCAGTGAGGGAGAATCTTGTTCTCCTTCTGGTGAGTCAGTCAGGTACCTTTGTGTTTTCCTGTCAATTACTTCTTTTATCTGCATGCTGCTTGCAGAATATTTCCTTATAATATCCAAATATTTTGTTAGCCCTTTCTTTCTAAAGCTAATCATTTGGTGCACTGGTTAGTCTCTATATTATTCTTCCTTGTAGTATTCATCAAAATGGGCTAGCTTTGAGTGGCTGTAGATTGTCGGTATGCTTACTGCCTGTCTGCTGCGTAAGAGAGTTTGAAATCTAGTATATTCCTATTGCCCAAATCTGAAACACTAAATATATATGCACATATAAAGAATGGATTAAACATACTTTGAATTGTAAGGACCAGGCACATTTAGCCTATGTTGTACGGAAGAGCCTCTCATAATTAAAACAAAAATGTCCTTGGAAATACAAAGAGGATCTTAACTGTGTTAACAGATTGAAACCCATATTCTTAGTGGATTGGTAAATGGAAGTCATTTTGTACCATGTCAAATGCTCATGAGTCTTTCGGAGCTGTGACATGTCTGTGAGGGCATCTTAATTCTTTCTTTACAGGGAGATCCCAATTTCCTAGTCAATCTCTGCTGAGGAGTGATATGTGAATCTCTCTTCTCCAAGGCTTGTTGCATTGGTGTCTGATGTCAGTAGCTCTTCCACATTCTCCTCATTCTACCTGGATGTCTTTCCATCTAAACTTCAGCTGGCAGATTACTTGGATGAATCTCCAACTTCTATATCAAATGGCAGGCGTTCTGCTCAATATCACCAAGGCCAGTGTTTCTCCCCTGCTTGGCTCCATGAGAACAAATAGTCAACATCACTATATATTCCTGCCATAGTGGATGGTTACTCCCTCAGGGGCCTGTGTTCATTTCTCACAACTCCTCCCTCATCTCTGCTTATTGCCTACAGATGGTTATTTTCTCTTCCTTGAATAGGATATTCAATTGGTGACTGACGGCCTTTGAGCATTGTGTTTTTTACACAGAGAAACATCTGATTTTGCTGAATATTTAGAATTTGTCACCTTTGAAAATAGGAGGCCTCTACGTGTATGAATGAGAGCTTGATAGGCCTCTGCAGGGTTTGGCTAGTGCACATTTCTCTGTTGCCAAAGAACCACAGGATTTGAATCGGAACTGTACTTTCGATCTGGATTCCAGCTTGGAAAGGCATAGGGAAGCAAATCACATCCAACCTGCGGCTGAAATGCCACATCAGTGAGAAATACATTATTGTTGACAGCCCCAGAGATTTAGGGGGCAGTGAAGAACACAATCTAGCCTAGGGGATAGGGATAAAAGTGGTAATATGACCCAGTGTAAGGGTACAAAAGTGGATAATCATATTTACAGATTCAAATTCAAGCTCTAAGTGGGCTCTAGCTTTCCCCAAATGCTTGCCAAAGGGAAAGGTTATCTTCAGCAGAAAGAAAAACAAAAAGAACAAAACTGTCCTTATAGTCTTTTTAGATATAAACTATACACCAAGACTTGCTTCCTAATTGACAAAAAATAAAACAGAAACAAAGATTGGAGCACGCTCCAACTAGTAGAACATATGCTAACCTAACACAGGATTTGAGGGAAAAATCTCAGGGTCACCAAAATAATATATAAATAAAAATAAAAGAATGCCTTACATCTTACTAAAGAATCTGCTGTTTCTCTGTTACTTAATTATTCTTTATAACCCACCACACAAAAAGTAATCTTCTTATCTTGAGAACCACTTCATCAGCGTCCAGGTAGAGGGTAGATGGCTCCTTTCTTAGTTCCTCATGTTTAATTTCCACCCTAAAGAAATACTTAAACACTTTTTTTACACAGTTAACAATGTGCCTGGTTCTAATGACACTGTTTTCAATTTACTAGAAGACTTATTGGCATGGAACTTTCTAGATCATTTTAGGCTGCATATCACCTTTCCTTTGGTCTCACTGGCCAGAGTTGAACCTATTTTTCTTCTGCTGCTCCAGACTGATCTCTACACTCAGACTGCTCCTTCCCAAATTAATATGTAACACCTGTGCATGGAAGTCTCAAGATGCATCTCAAATGCAACAGCCTCAAAGCACCTCTCACAAATTTTTTCCAGCTTCAAGCAAGTAGAAACAGGCTTCCTGTGTTCCTTGGCACCTTCTTTCACTCCAAATAATGGTTTTGAGATCCATGTATGATGTTGGACTTTTGGTTATTGCTGAACGGTAATTCAATGTATGGATGCGTCAATCATTATTTCTACCCATAAAGTTCTATTAAATTCATGTTTACATTTTGGTAGACACACACTTTCATTTCTCTCAGAAAAGGGGGATAGAATTTGCAGTCATGTGCAATGTACACATTTAACTGAAATGGACAATGAAAAACTTGCTCTAAGTAGCTCTAGACAAGATCTGGGATTTGTAGTTACCTGGAAGCTAGTAACTTAGCCTTTTAATGTTTTATGAATTCAGAAGAAAAAATGTGACTCTTGGGTCACAAAAATGCATTTTATTATCTACAGTACAAGAAAATCATAAATATCAAGCTGGTGCTAGTTTATATCCCCAGAGTCCCATAGGGATTGCAAAGACCTGAAATAGATGGTAGACCATTATGGAAAAAGAATCATGATCTTGGGGAATCCTTTATTTTAGGGGAAGTAGCTTTGAATTAAAATAGTTCTCCATGTTGGCTCCCTGCGAACATAACCCTGAGAAATAGCTCAGGTGAACAAAGCTGTGAGGTGTACCTTCACCAAATACCCAGAAATGTACAGCAGCAACAAGAATGAGTGAAGGGTTATTGCTCAAGAGCTGGAGAATTTAACAGTCCCATTAATTATGTAGGGAATTCTTATATTCCAGTCATCCTATTGTGTCTACATTAAATTTTTGACAAATATGTGTTGAGTGCTACTTTTACCTAACTGAACACATTTATTTATATACATTTCCTTTCAATACTCCCCTTCATTTGTCGTATGCAATAAGTATAATCAAAAATCATTTTAAATTCAATATCAGTCTTATGTTTCAGTTTCAAAACTTTTTACCTGCTCTAGTATGAGCCCTTTTCTATATCTATCTATCTATATATATACAATATATATGTATATATATTCTATAATTATATATAATTAATTCATATAATATATACATGCTATATAATGCATGAGTAATCAGTAATTATTCTATGTGCTATTCTATTTGCTGACTAGATTAAAAATTGTTTGAAGCATACCTTCTTTCAAAATACTATCTTTATTTAATTTTGAGTTCATAAATTCATACTAAAGGTCATTTTTTTCTCTATATATGTGTGTTTGTGCGTGTGTGTGTGTGTGTGTGTGTGTATGTGTGTGTGGTGCTTGAACTCAGAACCTGAGCACTCTCCATGAGCTTTATTTTTTTTTGCTCAAGGCTAGTGTGCTACAGCTCCACTTCTGGCTTTTTGATAGTTAATTGGAGGTATGGTTCTCACATTTTCCTGTCTAGACTGTGAGGATCTTACCTCCAATTAACCACCAAGAAGCCAGAAGTGGAATTTTTGGCTCCTATTCTCAAATTTCAGTCTCCCAAATAGTTAGGACTAAAGGAAAGAACCACCAGTACTTGGCTGTATGTCCATTTTTCTATAGTGGTTTGTTTATGACTCCTTTTTCTTCTTGAATTTTGTGTTTTCCTCCATTCAATTCTAAATATTCTCAAAATTCAAATAATAATGTATGTGTATTTTTCCATTTTTCAACTCTATTCATTTCCATTTATATATGTATTTATTATATATATCACTATTATCATAACTATATTAAAAATTAAGTGGTTGTTTACAGCAGGAACACTAGATTTGTTGGTGATATTTTTTCCACAGCTAAAACTATAGTGTTCTATGTGCTTACAAGATAATATTTTCATTCTCTTAGTAAATAGAAAATTGCCACTAAGCGTTCCACATGTGGGAATCGAGGGGACAAATTCTCCTCCTCCATGAAAGTGTGTTCATTGTAGTGAATGCTTGTCCAGAGGAATGAGGACGTTTGGAGGTGGTCACAGAGATGCTGCAGCATCTTTCCGGCTTGTGCTTTTCCAGTGAGACTCAGGATGCTACGTGTGAAGTCCATGCAACACTGCACTGTACTCCTGGAGTGAATACATGAGCATGTGTTAATCTCCAGTTTTGAACTTGCCAAAGTCTTACATGTACCGCTAAGACCTTCTAGGCCAGTGCATCTGCCAGAGGAGTAGTTGGTGCCTTCTACACATTCCATATGAAGCAGGAGGGTCAAAGGTTGCATGCATCCCACCAAACCAGTGGAAGAACTATGGTTAGCAGTCACTCGTAATCAGCTTGACGTGGCTCTGTGAAGCTACTTGCCGTGGAAGTGTTCAGTATGTCTTCCTGTTAGTACATAAGATGTCACTCGATTGCTTGCATCTGTGCTCCACAGCCCACAACACAGGGCCTCCATACTGAGACCACACCAAGCAAATCTATGTGGAGACAAATTTGACAATCTTCATTTACAGTCTATAAAATAATGTGTCTTGTGTCATTCACTCTCCACACCTAAGGAAAGCCCTTCTAAAGGTCTTAACATCTGCAATTAGAAAAACCAAAATTATTGGTGCACATAAGAGTTTCATTGTCTTATATGTTGTCTATAATACATGAATGGTACTGTCTGCCTGTGGGTGGGTGACTAAGATTCAAGGAGACCATTCATGTACAGAAACAATATCTAAGGACTAACATCAAGGATTTGCTCAATAAATGTGTAGTTGGTGTCATAATTGGATGACAAAAGATAAAACTGGGTCTTACATAAAAGGGTCAAACAAATTCCTTGTTTCCACCCCATCCAGAGTATATTGGACATATGGAGAATTTATCTCTGAAGGGCCACAGACTCTCCCATGCACTAGTCCCTGATGCAAGTAAAGAGTTTAGAAAAGGCTTGGGTTGGAGTTGTTTCATAAAATGTAAAAATATATTGGGTTGCTTACTTGAAGAGATTAAAAATTGCCATTAAAGAAACCCCCATAAGTCTTTCAACCTCAAGAAGTTTTGCTTCACCTGATTTAAAAGCAAGAAATAATTTACTACAAAACAAACAAGTGACAGTGAAATACAAAACGTGACTCTTTAAAGAGTTATGCATTCTATTGTTGCATGGAGATACAATGAAGAAGTATTTTTATCAAAGCTACTAGGAGGAACCAAGCAGCTGGGGTTGAAGTTAAGGCCAAACACCACACATGTTTCTCCACACTGAATGCTGTCTAATTGGTAGAAATGTATGTTTAGGTGATTGCATTTACCAATCGTGAACTTTTCCCTGAGAAAAATAATGAGCAAGGAAACTGTTTCCTTAGATTCACTCTGCAGAGATTTAGGAAATCCAGCTTGGTAGCTACCTTGTCTAGAATCACCTGCCCACAGCATATACAACTTTGGGAGAGGGCGTGCATGCATAGCTGTTTCGATACTGCTCTCACTCTTCTCATTCATCTGATTTTACCTGTGTCATCCACGCACAGCATTTACAGCAGGTTGGCATTGTACTAAAACCCAACAGACACTGCACAGTCTGTGTATTTGTCCACCTACTTCCTGATGTGCTTTAAGGAAGGTTGTGTTTAAGACAGCTTCAGCACAGTGGGAGAAGGCCGAAGAAGGCAGTTTCATGACTTCACTATTTGGTCTCATACAGCCCTATCCTTGCTAGTAACCATCTAAGACAACATCCAAAGTTCTCACAAAAAGAGTAAAGAAAAAGCCAATCAAACTGATGACACATCTCAAACCATTTCAGAAGATGATAATTTTAGTCTGATTTAGTCAGGGAAATGAAGCCTCAAACAACTTCAATAAATCATCTATTTGTAATCACACTCTCTTCAGAGACGTCCTTAGATGAGCAAAGCCCACATGAATTGATTTTCTAGGAACTGAGTTCTGTTTCTTCGTCCCAGTAAGTGATCTCTAAAGATGTGGGGCTCAGACTTACATCAAAGTCAAGGGTGTAGCTATTTAGTCTTGTGTTTGGGTTTTCTTTCTGTCTAGAATCTTAACCCCAACCTGCTACCTGTTTTTTTTTTATCTTTTCAGATGAATTCATAAAAAAATACTAGATACTCCTTGATCCTTTTAGAATGGGTTGAGCTATATTAAAAAAATATTCCAGGACTTAACAATGTATAGCTAAGAGAAGACTGGAAGAAAGAGTAGAAGAAAGAACAAGTAGGAAGGAAGGAAGGAAGGAAGGAAGGAAGGAAGGGAAGTAAAAGAGAGGGACAAAGGGAGGTAGAGAAGGAGGATAGAGGGATGAAAAGCAGAAAAAGAAGTTAAGACTAAATGAAGGAAAGACAAAAGTTTTAGATGTTAGGAAAAAGACGTATAACATTCTTTTTTCTTTTTTCTTTTTTGGGTCTGGTCGTGGGGCTTGAACTCTGGGCCTGGGCGCTGTCCCTCAGCTCTTCAGCTCAAGGCTAGCACTCTACCACTTGAGCCACAGTACCACTTCCAGCTTATTTACTTTTTGCTTATGTGGTGCTGGGGAATCAAACCCAGGGCCTCTGCATGCAAGGCAAGCGCTCTACCACTGAGCCACCTTCCCAGCTCATATAACATTCTTAAAATGTATCAGGAAGAAATATTAAAAATTAGCAGGTTTATGGAAAAAATGAGATGACCTGAGTCTGAGAAAGAAGCAAATGCCCAGACACACATTAAAGAGAGACAGGATAAACAGCACTAATAATAAAAACAGAGTTACAAAATAGAATGTAGATTTATGACTAGCCAGTAGGAAATAATGGAGTAAGACATGAGGTTTAAGTAAGTCACAGTTATGCTTATTGTATAAACTCAGACACATTTAGAATATTAAAGGGATGCTCTTAATTTTTATTTAGGAGTACCATGCATGATGCATCACAGGCAGACTCAGACATGTATTCTCTCTAGGCTTAAAGTGAGTGGCAAACCTGGAATGCTAGCCAGTAGGATAGCTCTCAATGGCTGCCACTTTTTCCATTCTGAGTGGTTTGTCGTATGGTAGACCTGAGTCTACAACATGTGACTTTTACCTCCTAGAATCACATTAGTGGTTTTGTTACTTGTATGATAAAAGGCACTTGTAGGTGGGATTAATGTTACCATTTCTCAGGTAAGATGGGGATGTATATAAAAGCAGATTAGAAGCAGGAGAGAACTGAAAGGAATACAATGGGGACATGTAGAGCAAAAGAATGTGCAATATCAAGATCCAGGAATCAGAGGTCAGTCGGGGAAAACAGGGGGCCCCTAGAAGCAGATAATGATGGCTGGTCAATAACTATTAATTTGAGTATTTGTAAAAGAATTATTAAAATAGCAAGTGTAGATGATGATGATGATGATGATGACAGTGATGACAATGATGGTATTAATGAGTGGAGAATAAAACCCAAGAAGGTAATTTTTGGATGCAGATCAGATATAATATTTTGCATTTTCTAAGGACTCATGTCTGAATTGGATAGATCAGTGTAAAAGAATCATGAAAAGCAATCATTGATATGAGGTAGAGGTGAGAAGGGGTAAGTCAATATTGGTGGAATGTACTTGACCTGAAAGAATGCAGATATCTATTTCTCTTTCCCCAATGGACAGACACATGCCAAGAAAATGTCTTCTTTCACTCACTGGTGAGGAATTGTCATGCATCTCAGTTACAGCCACTCAGCCATGTGTGGCCTATGGCATGTTGTGAGATTTTATGAAGCATGTGGTTGCAGCCAAAGTGTTCTCACTCTTCTCCCTGGTGGATGAAGAGGATTCCGTCATAACCGAACCTGAGCCACAAGGAAAAAAAATGCAGTGTTGCTTTAAAACTCCAATTGGAAAGCCATACTTGGAGTACACATTATATAATTGTTTTGTACACTTGGTTGCCATTTTGGAGTATTTACGTACACTTAGACCACCACGGCCATGGGACATGTGGAAAGGGGTCCAGGCAAGAAGAAAGACCATGAGAAAACCAATTTAAAAAGGTAAAAAAAAAAAAGGGAAAAATGAAAGTTTCCTAGAGGTGGATCTAAAAGCTGGGATGGATTTCAACTTTCTTGGTGAAACAGAAACAAAGTCCTCTGACCCTGAGCCAGGCAGGCGGGGAGGTGGATTGCAGGATGTATTGAGAGAGAGGAAGTTTTGAGAAACAGTGATATTGACGTCGGGAGGAGGAAGCATGCTAGGGATACAGATATAGAAACGTGCTCAAATTCCCAAGCAGATACTGAGCAGAGCTTGGAATCCAGACAGTTGCGGGATTCTGTGTCCCCAAGTTCTTTAAAGGAAAAAATGTATTTCTTGAATAAGAGGCTAGAAGAGAAAAATACTCTTGTGAAGATTTTATATTAAGGCCAGAGAAACTAGTTTCTGGGCTAGGTCTGGTTTTTGTTTTTCTAACAAGAAGATATTACTAAATTTTCTACCCAAACAAAGTTCATTGTAAGGTACTGTCCTAATAATTACCAAGAATATAGGCAGGTCATCCATAATGGAACCCTGATACTTATCATCTTCATGGCAAGCTTTGTGAAAGAAGTATATGTGCCTGGTGAATTATGTGATTCAGATAAGCATCTATTTTGTTTCTCCACCTGCATTCATCAGCCATAAATCAAGATTAATTACACAGATTACTCAGTCTATAAACACTTACCAACCATCAATTGTATGAAGGACAAAGTTCAAAGAATTTCTTAAGGTTAGCAGCAAAGAACTACCATTGTTAATGTACACACTGGAACCTATGATGAATAAATTCAGCTTAGTAAAGTCCACATCAAATTTGTCCAAAAGGACAATATTGAACAAAATTGTGTTATTCTAATTTTCAATCAATCATACAAACTCATGAAAAAATGCAAGCAGTACACTATACAAATCTGTTAAATTTATGAAGTAGAAATCTGCCACTTATTTGTGGAGAATTATGCAGTGTGCTTCATTATTATACGCCAGATTACACTCACTATGGAATCAGTTCTGTTACAACCTGCACTAGACACTGACAGAACATTGAAAAACAGTACATAAATACATAAATTATTTCCAAATACGTGGTACACTGCAAGCTTACAATTTAGATAAGAAGATTAAAGAATTGAAACAAGTGATTTATTTAAATATTAGAACAGTTCAAGAGCATTCGGAAGACAAAGGTTGAATTTCATGGAGTATTGGTAAATTTATAAGAATTACCTTAATGTGTATGAATTAAAACATATCCCAACATTTTTTTTCTCTTCTATGACATAAGAGAATAGATACTCTAACGGATCTTTGAGTGAATGGATGAATGAATGAAGAAATACTCTAGAGTGAAGTAAGCCAGACCCAAAGAAACATAGGTCCCATGGTTTCCCTTATTTGCAATAACTGGTGTATGTCTGAGACAAGCAGAAAAGATCAGATAAATTGATGTAAGGTGAAATGAACCCCAAGATAAGGATTCAAATGTTTTTTTTTCTTTTCTGCTATTGTTTCTAACATTTATAAGATCTTTTCTTTGTTGCTTTGTATGTCCCTCCCCCACAATGTAACCCCTGCTTTCATTGTATTTGATTTGGTATAATTTGTAAAGGGGAAGGGCAAAAAAATCTTTTAAATAGGGATATAGGTGGACCCATTGCAACAATGAGAAGTATAAGTCATTATGTCGAAAAACAAACTTTACAACTTTGGTGGGGGGCGGGAATGGGAAGGGAAGGGAAGGGGAAACAAAGGAGGAGGCAACAATGCTTGATAAGAAATGTACTCATTACCTTGCCCATGTAATTGTAACCGTTCTCTACGGTAGTTTCACAATAATTTTTTTAATTTATTTTATTTTATTTTATTTGTGAACATACTGTACAGAAGGGTTACAATTACAAGGGCAGGATAATGCCTACATTTCTTACCAAGCATTGCAGCCTCCTCCGTTGTTTATCCTTCACATCCCTTCCCAGCCCCCCCTTACCCCCAGTCCCAATCCTTCCCCCCTCTTCCCCCCCCGCACCAACATTCACAATAATTTTTTTTAAAAAAGGAAAAGAAAAAAAAGAAAGACGCAAAACTCCTTAAAATCTTGTAAAATGCATTTTGTAAATGAATCAGTACACTAAAAAGACACTGAAGAGTTCAGTTGTAGACTAAATAGAGAAAGAAACATAGAGGGAAGTCAAATTCTAACACATATTTCACCTAGAATATCTAAAAACATTGAATTAAAACTAGTTTGTAATAGCCACTCAGTGCAGAAAATAAGCAGTACCAAGGATCCAGAAAACATGTGTATCTGTCAGCTGAAGCATTTCCAGAGAGCATTGAGAAATAAAGCTAAATCAAACCCATTTCTCAGAAATGATACAACACAAATAAACTTGACATAGAAAGAAAGCAAATCTATAAATACATGCACACACGCACACACACACACATGCACACACATTACACACACACAGACAAACAGATTCCATCAATCAATAATTTAAGAATAAATAAAGAAAAAATAACTCCTTGGACCTCACACTCAAATGCTTTACATTATAAAAGTAAATAAAAGCATAGAGACATAAATGTAGAAGAAGCAGTTGAAATTTTCTTTGGAAGGTTTTCACATGTATTAGTCAGTTCAAAGACTTCCCAAGAAAAGGCACCTACATACATCAATACTCATAGTCTCAATGGAAAACCAAGAGGAGGGCCACAAAGAGAAAGAAACATTGAATGTAAAGCTATTTAGGGAATCAGAGGCTAATTACACTGAACAGAGAATGTAAAATACATGCATTTCATACCTTTAAAGAAATTAAAGACCACCGAGTGGGGGTGGCTCACACCAGTAATCCTAGCTACACAGGAGGTTGAGCTATGAGGACTGTAATTCAAAGCCAATCCAGACAGAAAAGTCCTTGAGACTCTCATCAATTAAGCACCAGAAACTGGGAAGTGGCGCTGTGGCTCAAAGTGAGTGGTAGAGCACTAGCCTTGAGCAAAAGAGCTTCAGGACAGCTGCCAGGCCTTGAGTTCAAGCCCCATAACTGAGTAAACTAGAAAGAAATTAAGACCAATTTTGAAGTAAAATACATCCACAGGGCTAGGACTTGCTTGGAATCATCATTTTTTGGAAGGTTGGGATGGGAGGGGATTCAAACGTCACAGAGACACTTGTTTTTGTAAAAGCTCCTACCTGGACTTAAGGACTAAGAGGTATCCCCTTCCTCCCTTCAGGGCCTCAAATTTGGGGAAAGAACTTATGATAAAGGATTGCATGCTGGGTGCTTGTGGCTCACACCTGTGATCCTAGCTACTCAGGAGGCTGAGGTCTGGAGACTGTAGTTCAAAGCCAGCCTGAGCAAAAAAGTCTGTGAGACTCTCATCTCCAATAAATCACTGGAAAACCAGAAGTGGCTCTGTGGCTCAAGTGGTAGAGTGCTATGCTAGCCTTGAGCTGAAGAGCTGAGGGACATCTCCCAGGCCCAGAGTTCAAGTCCCACAACCCCTCCCCCCAAAATAAAAATTCTTGTGGAGTCCCAAGAATTATTACTAATAGAGACTCTAACTGGAACCATTTCCAGGAATACAAGTGACTAGAGACCTTCTTGTTACCTGAGTGAGACCAGCTCCATGCTGGCATTATTGTTTCTTTTATTGGAAAACAAGTACCTACGCCCACTCCTTTATGGGAGCTTAAAGGAAGGTTCTCAAATTCTGGTTTTAGCTTTGTTAATTTTTGACATTATGTATCTATCAAGAAAATTATTACTTTAGTAGTTTATAAATAGCCTTATGTGAAAGAAGGTAATTGGATCATAGTTTGGGAAGTATAGTTTTAAACAGCAATTTATTATGTTAAATGCCTTCTAGCTTTGAAAATAATGAAATCTAAATTAACAAAAAAATAGTTTGATTTCAACCAGTTTAATGTTGTGGCAAGGTCCAGGGGTGAAGCAGGAAAGGGGGAAATTGAAGGCAAGGGTGTCTCTCTGAGGTATGTCAAATCCTATTAGACCAGGTAATTTCCTTGGCTGGAAGTAAGACAGAGCTTCTATTGTCACGTCCCCCACTGCCAGACTCCTGTCTTTATCCTTCATTTGCACATTAGTCCCATTTCCGCATTTGCCATACTGGGTCAGATTCACCCTTGACTTGATCTGTTTTATGATGTGCATAGTCAACATTGGAAATACTTATTATCATGTGGTGGCTTTCTGCACCAAAAGTTTTATGTTTTGGTGTCTGCAGTGAATAGCAGTATCTCAATAAGATTTTAAAATGTGTTCCTGTGTTTGGGAGGGGTGTGGTTGATTACCTGTGTTCCTTGGAAGTTTGATTTCCTACAAAGCTTGACTTGAAGTTTCTTCTCCTTGTAAAAAAAGCCATTTAATCCCATTTAATGGGAATGCTTGCATACCCATCTGAAACATGAACTAGTTTATCATTGGCTTTTATTCAAATATCACAACTTTTATTAAAATACTGGCAGATTTGATCTAACATTCAATTGTCAATAATTTACATTTTTTATCAGTTGGGGGGCTAGAACTCTGGGTCCAGGTACTGCCCCTCAGCTCTTCAGCTCTCAAGGCTAGTGCTTTACCATTTTAGTCAAATGCCACTTCCAGCTTTTTCTGCTTATGTGGTACTGAGGAATCAAACCCAGGGCCTCATGCATATAAGACAAGCACTCTACCACTGAGCCACCTCCCCAGCCCCAATCATTTACTATTACTAATACCTTGCACATAGAGTAAGTACAGAGTTCAGGTCATCTCATGCATTTCACACACTATTCCTGACAACTGGCTTAATAGAGAGGTACAACGAGCCCTTTACCATCAGAATAGGAAGAAAGATTCATGTTGGTTGATGGAGTTGCCCTAAATAACTCTGTCATAATGTGATCACTAAAACTCGGCACTAAACAGTGCATAGAAAGGAAGGAAAGAAAAAATTTGACATTGTTGACAAGTTATGCCTGGTCCTCCAGAACACATTTTCTGCCAGAAGAACGGTTCTTTTTAACTCTCTTGTTGGCTCTGGTAGCTCCTTCTGGAAGCTTTCTTCCTAAAATGATACATTTATTTAAGGCGTTTCCTACTATTTCACCTCGTATTTTATTTTGAATTGTTTCTGTGAGTTTATTTGCTTTTTATTTTCAACCTTTAAAAATTTTCTGGATCACAATGTAACATATCAGAGGCTGTGTCGTATATTGCAGAGCTACTGGAAGATCACTAGTATTATTGTTTATAGGGACATCTACATAACAACATCTGAGAAACAAGGTAGGCAGAACAAAAATTCGAAAGGAGTAGGACAAATCCACACAAATTCAATGTAAATTGATGGAATGTATGGAAGGATATTTAAACTTTCTTTAAAAGAATTACAAGGTAGCTGGGTGCCAGTGGCTCACACCTTTAATTCTAGCTACTCACGAGCCTGAGATCTGAGGATTGTGGTTCAAAGTCATCCTGGACAGGAAAGTCCATAAGATTCTTATCTCCAATTAACTACCAGAAAACTGGAAGTAGTGCTGTGGCTCAAGTGGTAGAGCGCTAGCCTTGAGCTGAAGAGCTGAGAGACAGCGCCCAGGCCCTATGACTGACAAAAAAAAAAAGTCCTAATTCTTTATTCTGTTTTCAAAATGGAAGAGACGTTTCATTAGTTGAGAGAGACTTCTGTCCTATAATGAAAATGTCTAAAACACGTAATGATAGATCAAAGGATAGTTCAAAATTTACATTAATTAAACAACTAATTGAATATTGGAAGATTTCCCCTAAAATACTTGTATAAATTTTGAGTTGCATTTGTGTGTATAGAAGTTTTAGGAGTCTACCATTTTTTTTTTGTGTTGGCTTTTATAGCTCCAGGCATGAATTATAGGATTGGATAACAAATAGTTTTAGTTGTTTTCAACCACTCATATCATAAAACTTTTAAACAACTCTATCTTTACAAACATTCTGCTCAAATACTATTTCAACATGCTTACATTTTTACTCTCTCAAATTAAAGAATGACATGCCATACTAAAAATTTTACACTATTATTGCTTGAAAAACAAGGATAAATAATGGATTTTAGTTCTTTGCTTCTTTATTTCATAGAATAGTAATCTTGATGTTAACTTAATTTACTTAGACGTAATTCTAGAGAATAATCCAATCTGTATTTTAGTATGCCAATCATTTGACCTTAAAAACCTATGGATTATTTTTTAAAACTGATGCTACATTTTATATGGATTAGTAACAAATAATGAATATTTGGTAATTTCATCAAAACTGCCAACTCAGGGGAATGGGATAAAGGAAGAAAACAGATCATTCTTTCATCAAGACCATTAGAGCCAATAGTTGTCCTGCTACAATGATTCTTTTTTTGTGAAAACTTCGAGAGACATAATGGTCATGGCCATTTCATTTTGTAACTTATTAAGCAGACTGAGGGTGAATTGAGAGTTTCAATTTCAGGTTATGGTTATAATTACTAACTGCAAAATTCCCTGTTGCCTTTCATTAAATAGTTATAATATTTAATTGAGACTACAGGGTGTCTACACACAGCATAGTGGCATGCGTAATTATTGGGACACATAAAAGAAAACTGAGGGTACTTTTGAACAATGAAAGAGATTATCAAAAATTACATTTTTAATTTAACTTTTGACTTTAATCTTCTCAGTGATTAAATACACATCTTGTTTCTTTTTCACCAAATGGAGACATTAAACTAAATAAATGAACCATAAATTGAAGAAGGGTAAAACAACTTTGCTCTATCACATACATGGAAAAATCTAATGTGCATGAACAATTATACCATACTTTTTGTTTTCTGGATGCTTTATGAGAAAGGACAGCAGGTGACATGGGCAGTCCAGTGTCCCCAGTCTAGTTGGCCAGAATTCTCCTCTCATGAGCTTCCACAGTACTTGGGATCAAGAGAAAAAATAGCTTCATGGCCTTTGGCCCAGCCCTTTGCTCCCACAACTTAACTTCTAAAGAGTACTTATCTCTTTGACCACTGGAAACTACTAAGAGGGGAACATAAAAGGAATTGGGCCTCTCTGTGTGATTCTCTTTGAAGACTGCCACCTTCCAGGTTAGCCTTTAAGGGGAGCCAAAGATATTAGGAGCCTGAAGATAAAGGAAAGTTTTTGCTAAGTGAAACTTCCCCTGCTAGCAGTTCCTTTATAGGAAGTGAAAATCTGTAATTACAGAAATGAAAGTGGCATTATGGGGTGAGGAACAACCCACTGGATACTTAATCATGGAAATATGTGTTGGTTATGGGAAACTAAAGTTCTGAAATTCTTGAAACAAGAATAAAAGATTTTCCCTGTAATTTAAGCAAAACAATTGAAAACACTGATATTATTTAAAAGTATTTTACCACCTTATACTGGAAAAAAGATTCTTACAATACTTCTTAAGTTATCCCATTCTAAGCCTGGCTGAAAAAGACAAAGGTGAGTTTATTGTTTCAGTTATTACTTACATTTATGATTACTATTCTTATTTTATTATAGTTGTTAACACTTATTTTTGTCAGGATGGGAGACAAATGCTTGATTATGTGTCTGCCAGTAATGACTGTCAATTACAACTAGAGCCTAGTAGAGCCATTTTAGCTCTTTTGTCAACATACTCAGTTGGAAGAAAAAAATTAAATTGATATTGAAGACATAAACTCAATCTTAAACACCAGAGTTTGGTAATTGTGGGAGGAAAGAAACACACACTGTATACTTAGTTTGAGGCTTATTATTCTTAATGGGAAATATCATTGCAGGTGTATCTTTGCACAGTGATTTAGAAATAATCACAGAGGACATTGAATGGCTGATTTTGTATTTGTTCAGGTCAGCCTTTTTGATGTCTCACAGGCCCTACTCCCAATGACTGACCTCTAAGCATATAGGACATTGGTACAATGAAGAAAATTCCTTACTCTCACACTTTGAAGCAAGACAACAGTATGCAAATCCTGTATGTTCTCCAGGATGACAATTTTCAGATGAAGAAGACCCTGTGGTACAATTTAGTGAGAAATTATTTTACTTTTGCATATGTCTTCTCATTTCCAAATAACTGAAGGTCTCACTGGCCAGTTTTAGTGAGACTCACTTTTACAAAAAGGATTCTATTCACAGTCAGAAAAACTAGAAGACAATGAGCAAGAGATACTCAATTCAAACTTCAGAACGGTGAAGGTATTGATTCTACTGATGAGAAACTATGCTGTTCTTCTCAACTGGAACCTGTCATCAACATGGGACACTTCTCTTATTGCCTGCCCATGGGGTTTGCTGCTTGACAGAGAAGAGGGTACAGCAGGAAATTTTCAGGGAGGGACTCTGTGTTCTATGAAGGGAATTACAGTACCTGTATTCCTGCAATCAAGGAAGACAAGGAGGGAAAAAAAAAATCTTACCATGACCTATATAAAAATATGGGCAGACTCAGATGGAAGCCAGAAAATGTCACAGCTGAGATGGGCAGTTTTTATTCCATTTTCTTAAGAAAGGAAGTGAGTTTGGTCTATTAGCCCCCCCTCCAATCTCCTGATTTCCTAGGAGCCTCCTTACTTCCTGTGTGTCCTGTTTCAGAAGCAATTCCTCATGCAGAATTATAATACGTATCTATCTAAAGCACCATTCAAACATCTTTTAGATATTTTCTGGAGTCCCTAGAAGTAGGATCTTGTTGAGAATTGTCAATTGAATACGATTTTTAACTGAATCAATTTTCAAGGAGGCATCATTGGTTAAAAAAAACACACAAGTTCTAGGACTCTGGCTATAATAAATTGAACCCACTGTATGTGCCAACACACAAGACTTGGATTGACACCTTAGAGACAAGAGTGAGATATACCAGTTGTACTGCCATGATGTAATCCTCGCCACAATTTAAAGAGAGTACATATGGGGTAGGATTCTGGAACTCTGTTCTGTCAACCTTAAGAATTCTACTAATATATAAAAGCAAATTAAGATAATAAAACATTGCATTTTTGCTTATTTCCAAAAGATTAAGAAAGAATTCATTCTTAGCAATTTATACTAAAATTACTGTAAAAGTCAGCTGAAAGTATGTCTGCTTTGTATCTTTTCAGCAGAATTTAAGTTTATCCCAACTTTAAAAACAATAATATCCCACATACATAGCTTGCATGTCATAGTTTTCAAATACTCAGGAACTATCGACTAATACTGTAACTTATGTGCACATTTGTTACAGTGTACTTTGAACAAGTTTACCCATTGTACGATGGTTTTGGTACCCAACAATCACAAAAATATAATCACAGGTATCTTAGTAACAAGAAAAAAATCAATTTATGAAACATTCTGATTATTTGAACATAAATAATGTAAGTAACAAGAATAACCATTTATTATTTGTACTTCAAATTTTAATCTTTGCATGCTATTTTCTCTACACTACTCTTATGAATTATTCAGAGGAGACACTCTTCAGGTTATAAATGGGATAACAGAATAACTCAACCAAGTATGTAATTGATCTCAGGACGCAGTGCTGGTTAGTGGTAAAGCTATCACCAGGAGCCAAAAGATTACTGGGGATATTCCTTCAATTCTGAGATCTTTTGGGAAGATGGAGGATTTGTACAGCTCACTGAGAGCTACTACTGCAGGGCAACCTGGGGTTTATGTGGAAGTTATCCTGATTGTAGAAAACCTCTTCCTATTAGAGCTCAATAAAGATTACTACTTTAAGATATTTGTAGGCAGTCCGTCCATCCTCAGAGCTCCCAGAGCTAACACCACAGGCTTCTTCTTCCCCTTCCCCTGCTCTGTCTCTTTCACTTAGGAGAAAGTCACACAGGCATTGGGGAAGGAAAGCTGGCACGGAATCTGATTCAGCACTGAAAAAGATTAGATGATTACAGGCAAATATTTTTAAATGCATGTCTCTGAATGGCACATGGACAGCTACCTGTGCTGCTTCCTTTCTTAAATATTTGTGACACAGAAACATGCAAATGAGGGCTTTCACACTTGTGATGGTGAACACAGACAGTGACAGTGCTGTTCCAGCACACATAGATGCCTTAGGCTGGAATCCTGTGTGTGGACATTCTGTTTAGGGTATAGATGTGTGGGAATAGGTGTGATCAGGTCACTAACAATGCCTTGGTTTTGTAAGTTGTTTGGAATAAGTGTGCCAAGCCCACAGTGAAGTTGCAAGAGAAAAAAAATACAAACTCTCGAGTAAGAGGCTGAGCCTCAAGTCGGGAACCAAAACTCATTTCTAGTTTGTGGCAAGGCTATTTATTATCTAATGACATTTTTATGAGTTACATTAACAAAAGTAAATACTACTTAAATATGCTCAATCCCAAAGAAAAACTCAACTGAAAATAAGAGAAAAATCTATTACTCTTTGGTTTATTAGTCACAGGCCACCTAAAATATATAAAATAGGAAAGCTAAGAAAAATTCCAAACTTATTTTGGGTCATGCAGGAATTTTATAGAAAATTTTACTAACAAATTGTAAAGACATCAATATATTTGTATTCCTTGCTTATATCACTTTTCATTTTCGATTGAATATAAAGATTTCTCCATTCATTCCTGTAGAAGTATTTCATATTAGACTATCTTTTGCCTTTCTTACAAAAGATCTGTATAAATTGCCTAAAAATCAATACCAAAAGTTATAATTTATTTTTCATTTTTAAACCTTGCTTCTGAAAGATCACTTATATATTTGAAATTCATTTTTTATACTTCTTACTTCAAGTTCAATTTCCCGTGTGAACCAAGTTGGATGGGTTAATTATTAGAGCACCTCACAGCTATAGACATCATTAGAAGTTGCATATTATTTCAAATGCATTCTACTTTGTAATTTCAGCAGCTCAGACAATTTCACAGGTCATATCAGCCTGCTGGACAGTCAATGATAAGCTGTTTTGAAATGGGCCCAGAAAGACTTCAACTTATGGACACTTCTGCTTCTGGGACAAGCACTGGATGTTTGGAGTTAAAGAGGTGTGGGTTTAAATCTCATTGCTGTGGACGACTGAGAACCTGTAGCCACATTACCTGATCTTATTGAATAATGATTCTCCATTTAATAAACTAGATACAACATGTATTGGATGGAATAGCTAGCAAAGTATAAACTTCTGCAAGTCTTTGATATATCTTTACTTTTGTGAACGAGCTTCCTTTAAGGCCACATCAGTATGTACATGAGCTCAGCAATTTATGGCCAATAACATCGGATGATAATTTGTGTACAAATAGTTTAGGTGGGCTTTGGAAAACCAACCATATGAGGTAAAGGGAAAAGGAGCTATCTCAGCTTGGCAGGTATGCTGGTATGTGTTCTCAGTCCTCTGAGAACCATGGTTCAAATCTGTAGAGAATGAGGTTTGTAAAGCATGAGAGTATCTCACAAGATAATCCTTATTTTTTTGGGGGGGGAGTCCGGTCATGGGGCCTGAACTCTGGGCCTGGGCGCTGTCCCTCAGCTCTTCAGCTCAAGGCTAGCACTCTACCACTTGAGCCACAACCCCACTTCTGGCTTGTTTTCTTTTTGCTTATTTGGTGCTGAGGAATCAAACCCATGCCTCATGCATGCAAGGCAAGCACTCTACCACTGAGCCACCCTCCCAGCCCAAGATAATCCTTATTTTTATGTTTTATCTATATCTATATCTATATATATGTTTATATATATATAATTTTTTTCATTCTGAAAATACCGTACAGAGGAGTTACAATTACAGAGCAAGGTAATGAGTACATTTCTTATCAGGCATTATTGCCTCCTCCTTTGTTTCCCCTTCCCATCCCTTCCCATCTCCCCCACAAGCCCCACCAAAGTTGTAAAGTTCATTTTTCAACATAAGATCTTGTACATCTCATTGTTGCAATGGGTCCACTTGTATCCCTAGTTAAACAAATTGTTTTTTCCCTTCCCCTCCCCGAATTATACCCACATCAAATATAGTGAAAACAGGGGTTATATTGTGGGGGAGGGACATACAAAACAAAGAAATCATCTTATAAATATGTTAGAAACAATAGCAAGAAAGAAAAACCATTTGAGTCCTTATCACAAGATAATCTTGTACTGCTAAATAATCTACCAAGTTGATTTAACTCATTGCTCGAACTCTGTGATGGGCCATTTCTTCTTTTTAGTGAGCCACCATGTCCCATTAAAGGAGTGATTCAGTAGGATACCTGCTCTCACTGGTAGATAGTCCTGGGGTAACATGGAGCCATTTTGCTTGGTTCAGAGCACACCCAGGGAACTAATTCTCTTACACTCTGCTTGTTCTGGACAAAATCTAGGCAGGTTTGTTCACGCAGTAGAGTCTACAGCAGAGTCATTTGGAGGCTTTTCTAGGCTTTAGCCTCACAGGTCTAATTCCAAAGGATTAGGAAGAGGATCTGGTATTTGCTGTTTTCAAGTTCTCAGGTTCTACTGATGCTTCAGGAATCAGACTGTGTACTAGAGTTTTAATTCTCACACGTGGTGACTGGAGAGGTCATTCTACTTAGAGTTTTTACATTCATGTTTTGCCCTTAATAATTGGATTTCACCGAGTAAATTGCATGACTTTATTAACTGAATTTTTTGTGTGTGCACAATGGGGAAAATAATTATTTCTGAGGAGTATAAATTACACAATGATTGTATGCTGAATAGCCACTCAGCAAATCCTACTTGTTGTTTAAGCCATTGTCTGAATTACTTTATATGGGAGGAGCAAAGCTATAATGTAAGTTCTATAGCAGTTTAGTGGCACATGCTCTACCCCCATGACTGGCCAGTTTCTCTCTCATACTAATTTTTTGCTTGCTCTTTTCCTGGGCTAAACCAACTATGTTTGTTGCAAAACAGACATAACTTGGTGCCTCTTGAATAGATGAAACAAGGAAGAATCAAGGATCTATAACACACTGAAGGTGAGCAAATAAAATCATTGCTTGCCATGTATACTGTGAAAAAAATTGAACTAGGAAAGTTGGGGGTAAGGATGGGAAGGAGAGAGATGGAGGAGTATGATGGAAGGAGTGACATCAACAAAGTTGCAATGGATTTCTGGAAGCGTTAACCCTTTGTACACCACTGTATACAAATAAATAAAGTTAAGAAAAAGGATGCATGACAAACTAAAAAAAAACAAACTCAAATGACTGCATGCTTTTTATTTTATTTTTTTTTTGACTGCATGCTTTTTAAATAGAAGATTTATTTATGTTCCTGAGACACACACACACACACATACATATATATATATATGTATGTATATAGTTTTCCCTCAGTTATTAGTATTTTCTTTTAATTTTCCCTTTGTACCAGAACCTTAATTTTATCATTGAAGTGTTTTTGCCTGTATGTGTCTCCAAAATCACACAAATAATAAATTGCTTATAAACATTTTCTCTTAACATGATTTTGTTCTTTTAATAAACATAACTTGTAATATTTGCCAACTGGTACTATCAAACTCGTGATTTAAAGTTATTCCAATATAAGAGCAGAGTAAGTGATATATACCACTAAATCTTCTTTTCATCATTTCCCCAACTTATTATCATTGGTAAGTTAGTTCAAAATTTCTTTTTGTACTTTTTCTGTCCTCCATTTGCCCTGAATTCTTCTAAAACAAATGAAACCCAGGGCAAAACTTTTGCCTGGAAAACTTGAGAAGTTTGATTTGTTCCACTTGCTTTCATGCAATTTAATTTGGGTTCTTTAGCCTAGTGAGTCTAGAAGGTAAACTTTCTTTTAAAGAGATCACTTTGGAAATCCAGCTAAATAAGTCCAATTCAAAGGTTTCCTTATAGAAAGAGCCCCAGGGAAAGCATTCAGTGAAATGACTCTGTGGTGCGTCTGCTACTTGTTTTACATGCTTGGTGGCTTTTCATTTGGCAGAAACCAGTGTTTCTCTTTACTACACAGAGAGGAGGCTGGCGCCCACTAGGAGCTTCCACTACTGCAAATGTGGGTTAGACACTTGACTGTCCTTGCTCCAACATGAACCCTGGAAGTGCCATTTGGCTCAGTATCATAAAGGACTGCATTTAGCAAAGCTTTCATTTGAAATAGACACAGGTGACAGCTCCATTATGCTTGCACATTCACTTGCACCCACAGCTGTTTTTATTTATCTTGGCTGTATACGCACACATTTGTAGTAATTATTAGTTTCTGATGCAGTTAGAGATAAATGTTTCCGATGCTTATCAAGGCTAAATTAAATTACCGAGATCACACATTTTACCCTCACTTGGTTTGGCCATGCTTTCTTCAGGAAATTGCCACAACTCAAATGTCTGTCCTTCATTTCATCTCAAGTGGCCCTAGGTCCTTTCTCTGTTCCTTCCCAAGTTGCCTCTAACAGTTTCCCCTTTGTACTTCATCTCTAAGTTAATTATACCTATGGAAGATATTATAAAAATAATTTTTGGCCTCAAGAACTATTATAAAATTATGTGCAAATTCCTTGTGGCCTGACACACTTTGAAGTGTGCTCATTAGTGTCTGAGTGTTGGTTTTTGGATGGTAGGCCTAACTTGTGCTCTGCTTGCTGTTTCACTGTGCTTCATTCACTGTTTTCACAAGTTTAAAAAAAATAATGGAGTTTAGTCTTCACCAAGAAAAAGAAACTTGGAAGAAATAAAGGTCCACAAAACCTGGAAGAGGACAACAAAGAAGTCACAAACTCAGGAGAGAGATTATGAAGATTAAATAGCAGGCATTTTTAAAAATGATTTGGATGGCATGCAAAATGATTATACTGAAAGATGTCATGAAGTTCATTTCATGAAAATAAAGACTTGATATTTGTCTCCAGAATTTATACAGAAGTTCTTTTTGAAAAAATATTACAGACACACTTCAGGGTTAGTTTGCTTTTATTGTTGTTAATGTTGTTGTTTAAGGTGGAAGCCAGACCAGAGGTGGGCCATGCTATAACAAAGTCGGTGACACTATCAATCTCCAATCTGGAAACTTTGAAGATGTTCATGGAGTGGTCCAGAAAAAAAAAAGAATCCAAGAATATTTAAAGAAATTATGCAAGTATTCAAGAAAGAAGAAGATAAAATAGAAGACTAGAGCAAAATGTAAAGTGATAAATGATGGAAATAGACATTTTTCTATAAGATAAGATTTTAACAGCCATTTTAGTTGTAACCAAAAGGGGCTTTCTAATACTGTTTTTTAGTCGATTTTCCCAATTATTTTAAGAAGCATTTCCATTACTGTATTGTAGCAAGATAACAATCCAAATTGTACATTTATGTATCATATGGAAATGCTAACAGTGTGTCTTTTCTAGAATGAGAAACAGATAGATACCATGTGGTTTACAGTAATGCGACCATTAATGATATGACTCCACCTGCGTCCAGTTTCCACTCTCCTCTTGCATTTGTTGTAAGAGACTCCTTTAAAACAAGTCATTTCCCTCCATGCAACCATCTTTTTGGGACATTTACCCTCCTCTAACAGTTCCTCAGAAAGGTACTACTCTCAGTGTTAAACCCTTTCTGAAGAAAGGGGCTGAGGAGAACCTCATTCCTGTTAAAACACCAAGTTACTTCTCGAACTTCATCAACTAAGCATACAGTGTTTTCACAACTTGATATGTACATTTTGGGGGTGACACAGTCAATAGGTGATTACAGAGGGTTATTAACTGAAGATCTTAAGATCTTTAACATATATTAACTCAGTTTAGTGATTATTGAGGCTCTCACATGATAACAGCTAAATCTCTTGAATGAAGGTTTTTTGAAATTACATGAAAATCAAAACAAGGAATCAGCTTTCACCCAACTTTCTATGCATTAACATATACTAACTCTTAATTTCAACTCAAAAAGAATATTTCAAGACTTAATAAACCTTGAACAAATCTCTCCATTGAGTTTTACCCTTATATGAATGACTAGGGAAATAAATTAAAAATTTCTTTAATATTTTTAGAACATCTTTTTTCTCCCTTTACCCTCTCTACCAAAATATATCTACTTTGATCTGTGAAGAAAACACTAGTCATTTATTCTACCTACACTCCCAATTCCCACTGAATGATCTTTCTCAGCAACATTTAGAAAGCCCCCTCTCGGTACTGAAACAAGTAAAACTTTGAGCTTTAGAAATAACCTACTATACTAGTTCATGTTATGCTACTATAACAGAGTGCCCGAGGCTGATATTTTTTTTTAAAAATTAATTTCTTCATGGCAAAGCTAAGGGAAAAACTGCATGTTCAATAACATCTCATGTACTATAAAAGAAGAAATCACAGATCTCACTAAGGAGAATTTACTCTTAATTATTTCCAAGGACTAAACCCCAATGTCCAAGAAACCATGCGCCCAGGCCTTGGGCAATATTCCATACCAGTTCTCCTTCACATCCTTGGAGGAATTAAGGTTTCCAGCACACAAACACTTGATTGATAGCCTCAATGGATCCAGACAGACCACAGCCCCTGACTTCCCGTACCCATCATCCCTTCTTGTACTTAATAGCTCACTTATTATTGAACAATGTTTGAGTCTGCTTTATGGGGGAAATACTGATTGTAGGACTGTTTCATACTTTGTAGTGACATTTCTTCTGCCCAAACCAATTGTCTGTAAAAGTACATCTGACCAAGTTCTTTAAACATCAGACCTTACAGACAACTATCTCCTTTGAAAGGATCGAAGCCTCTAGATAGAGACAAATAAGATAAGAAAAACAGACAAATGTTAAATCAGGGAACAGCAAAGGGGGTACTTTATGGAAATAAACTCACAAGATAATAATTTGAATTTGACAAGGTGATAATCAAAGTCCCCAGGTAGATCTGTCACATCTGTATGCCTCTCAGTAAAGTTGGTTGGCATATTAACTACTGCTGGAGTATACTGGAAAATATTCATGGGATGTAAAACTGCAAATTGTTATTCAGTTCAATTTGTATAATAAGTGTAACAAAATGCAATGCATGCAATATTACACAGGAGATACTAAACTCTATTACAGACATTTTAGGGCCCCAGCAAGATCCTTAGGTGACAATTTTTGTCTTGAAATCATCAAGATATTTAAATATGAATTGCTTTTATTCATTGCTGAAAAGAAATTTTGTATATGTTCAGTGCTCTTTGGGGGTGATACATTTTTATTTTGTATGAGTTGAAAAACTTTTAGATGGTATTATGGTGTACATAAATGCATATAAGCAGACAGTATTACCTGTGTATCTTTTTTTTTCCAAATTTATCTCTAGAGGAGATGACCTAGAAGATTCATAGTAGCAAACTTAAATAAGAACCACAGGTTTCCATTTCAAATTTTCAATACTGATTTTGCATACTGGTTCTCTTCTTCTTTTCTTCAATGTTAAAATCCGTTCTATATAAACTTTAATTTGGTCATTCAATTAAAAAAATTAAATATGATAATAAGAAAAAATACATGAAATTTAGGAAGAGAAATGTATATTCCCACACAGTGTCAGGGACTGAGGTCATATTTGTAAGTGCCCTTGGACTTGCCTGATGTCTATAGAGAGTATTTACTGTCACATCCTTCCACCAATACACTTGTCTCCTAACTGCAAACTAGGCTATTTAAAAGCATATGTATGCTTGTGTGTACAATGTCCTCTATGCCCACCACCAAGTGCAACTCAGCCCCGGCTGAGTGTGCCCCCACTTTCTCAACTCCACCCCTGTCTCAATATGTCATCATTCTGAGATACATAAGGAGGAGAGCTAAGGAAAGACGTGTGTCAAAGATTATGTGTGTTGGAGACAAAAATCTACGTTTTCCCTCTTTTTCTGGGAATGTATCAGTTTTGGGGGAAACATGCTCAAGTTTCCCTGGTGCTGATTGCTGAATAGTCTCGGGACTTTGTTTTGTTATTATTGTGAAAAAAGGAAACATGATGCAGGATGTGACTTTTCCCTTAAATTAGTCACATTTATCATGACTGAACATATTTTAATAGTTTTCTTTATATGAAATGTTCAACTTTTAGGTTTCATTTTTTGTTAGAGCATTGATTTTTAAATGATTTCCTAATTATTACAATCATTCACCTCTGATGTTTGACCAGTGTATGTATAAATATATAATATTTATATAATGCATTCTAATATCTACCTGAGATTTTTCCATTCTATCCCATCTTTGAATGTTTAATGGGTTCCTGCTTTTTCCACTTGGCTGAATGAAGTATCTTTTGGCATACATATGACATCACATTTCACTGAAATTTTCCTTAAGTGTCACTTAAATTTTCCTTAACTGCTAATGTTGGCTCCATACTATAAATACAAATCCCATACTATAAATACAAATGAATCCTCAGGAAATGTGCATCCACTTATCTACAAACCCATATCTGTGCAGATCATTGTGTGGCGGTTTTCCACATGTTCTTAGGGCATACTCTCATCTTAAGCTGTCTGTGTTTTATATAACCTGCTGGGTCTCATCCTTAACCAACCTCTTCTGATCACTACACAGCTACTGTCAGCCTTTGCTCTTGCAACTGTGGCTTTATTGAAGATAAATCAATGTAGGCAGCTTGTCCAGAAGCCTACCTCTAGCATAGAGGGACTCTTTCTTCTTTTCTTTTTTCCTTTTCTTTTTTTTTTGTAAAGAAGTCCAGAAAATGCAAAATCCTTTCCAGCCATTACCTAAGATTCTTTATGGTTATACGTTATCCATACAGCATTGAGTTCTCACATAACCGTTGCTGATTTCTACTAGCCTGAATACTTCTGGAGTTTCTTATTCTCCTCACACACTTTTCCAGCTGGGCCACTTGAAACCTTTTAGAACAAAGAGACCAGACTTGAAATTTAACTGGCTGAGACTAGAACTGCCAATATTCTCTGGACATATTGATGACTAGAGGTGAAAAGGAATTGACAACTAACAAGGTGAGTCCTTTTCACACAGACAGCTCAGATGTTCAAATTCACCACTAGAAATGAACTGTTACTTTGCTTTGAATTAGAAACCAGAATAGCTGATATATATCTAGATACTAGATATATAGAAACATTTATATATCTATATCTGTATATATGTTTGTATGTCATATATATGTTATGTATCTCATATTTATATATATATAAATATTCTAATACAGAGATATCTAGATATAAATGTATATAGAGCTAGATGTATATCTATAGATATAAATATATGAAGAAAAGTTTTATTCCTCTAAAATACGATAGTTTGCGAATGCCAGAAATGAAGCACATTTTGTCATTTCATGGATATTATCAGATATTTCATTCATTATTGGTTGAATCCCGTCTTGGTGGATGATTCCTTCTAGGAAGCCATGTCACATTCTCACGGCATAGTCAGTACGTTTTGGGTAAGGAAAAGGTCAAAGGCAATTTTGCAGAACTTTGGCCTTTATGATACCCATAAAAATCCATGGGTAATGAGAAAAGTGGCGATTACAGAAATTTTCTGGAAAAGGCTTCGCTTATAGGTCGTTGTGCTCATAGGTCGGGTCCTTCTGTCGACTCAATGGTCACCTCCTCCTGACATGGGATAGCACCCCGTATGGGTCCCCATACGGGACTTTGTAGTAACTCTAGGCATGCATGCCCAATAAACATCTCCTGTTCATTTGTTCTGGGCTTCATGACTGACTGATTTTTGCTCAACAGAGATCTGACTGATGTAATGGCAGCATAGTTGCCCTCCTGCGCTTCCACTGTTGGTCAGTAGAAAACCACATCTCCTACCATCACGAGTCCCATAGTGGAAGGATGCGTGCAGCTGGCCTACACCTGCCCATCTCCTGGAGACGCATCCAACCAATCTCAGCACACCCTGACTAGGTTCAGCCCAGCGCAGTCCAAGGGTCCACCGTGCCCGGACGCAAGCCTCCGAATTCCCCCGTTGTTTACAACACTGCGTCATGCGGGAACCTTTTCACAGAGACAAAACTTCCCGTGAGGACTTCCATTCTGTCTGCTCCAAGCTTCGGGAAGGGGATGCCCTGTGGAAGCGTCTTTGGCTGTCCAGAGAGGACTAAGGCTTTGATCTGCGTCGCTGATCCACTCAAGGAACCAAGAACAGAGAATACCAAGCGTGTGCTTGGAAAGCCATCGAGGCCTGCACTGGACTCCCTGAAGGACCCGCAGAGACAGGGTTACCAAAGAAGCCACATGCATAAGTGTTTGTTAGGGATTCTCCGAAATACTTGGGGAAACAAACCTCCTAAAAGCGTGGATTTTCTGCCGTAATGCACAAAGAGGCAGGGGCGATTGCTATTTATGCATTAAAGGGAAGCATGACCCACCCCTGAAGGCTGAATAAGTGTGAGACGTCTGGTTTCCATTTATATAAATCTTTGCGTAGGACGATTCAACCTTCTAAGCACAATGCAAAGTAGCATAGCCAATCTATTAAGCACAGTGTGTCTAAACTCATGACACAGAGGATACAACCCTCCCGCCACAGCCACCGACATGTGTGGAGCTCTTTCTATGGGCTAGCCTGAACCAAAATATTTTGAGGCTTTTAACTCATTTACAGAACTTATCAGATAAATCAGTTAACTATCTCTGCTCAATAACTGAATAAATCATGGCTTAGGAAAGTTTAGTAGCTAGATAGAAAAAAAAAATCCAGCAGCAAAATGACTGTACAGTTTATTTCCTACATGATATGCCTTTGATATTTTCTCTTTTATCCTTGCTCGCTGGAGCTGTGACTAACATATTGTTCTGTCTGAAAACATCACAGGCTCCAGCAATTGTGTCTGCATGAGTGTGCACACACACATGTATGAATGCACTTAAAGAAAATATGAATATAGAGAAATCTTATACTTATCTATAACACTGAAATTCCAATAGAATTTAGTATATAATTAGAATAGCAGCTATTTTCATTTTTTGAGTGAAGTCTACAATTCATAAATGTACTATATTATGAATACTACTTCTGAGAGTGTTATTCTACAGTGAAAATAGGTTTGGTGTTACATAGTCTCTATAGAGAATATTTAACCATAATATTTATTTCTAGGTTAGAAATGAATTTGTTAACATATAGCTCATATGGAATTACAACCAAGAGATTTCAAGAAAATTGTATTTATTTTCAGTGACTATTTGCTTTAAAAACTAAAATAATAAGAAAACTCAGAAGAGAAAACATAGCCCAATGGCCAAACCATGTGAAATGTGTTTTTTTCTGTTGTTTAAGTAGCAAGGATGAGGATGAAAAGCTTTAATCTGTAGCAGAAGGAATGCTATCTATATTGAGGGATGGGTGGTCTGTGGAGGGCTGGGCATTCTGCACTGCAGAAATTTTATTGCATTAAAGTTCATATTGCTTTCTATGAAGCATAGATGATAAAACTTGGCCAATAGTTCACCACAGGGGAAAAAAATAACAGAAATAGAATTTGATCCCAGGAAGTTGCTTCCAAAAACTCAACTCAACTCTTGACCATAATATCCAGCTTGTTGATTATGAAGTAATCAACATGTGAATTTATTCTTATCAGTTTAAATGAAATTTAAGTCACCTATTCACCTTGAGTTTCAGATACATCCATATCCGTGTGTGTAATACTATCTTCCAGACAGTAAATGTGCTATCACAGTAATCTGATCCCAATCTAGAAAGGACTTCATTTATATTCACTAGACACATTCCTCTGTCCTTTCTAATTTCTTTTTCTATGAGGAAAAAAATTACCAAAAGTCATCCCAATATGAAGAAGATTTTCTAAGGTGAAATACATAAAGCTCCTACATTATTTGAATTCAGGAAGATTATTTATGTCACTAACAAAAGTTTTTTGTTGAAACTTTAGCTATATTAAAAAAAAAACTTCCCAAGTTACACAGGTCAGGTAAATGCATAGAAATTGATTTTTATCAGCTGTTAACCAGACAATCCTGTCAAACAAGCCGCAGACAGAACAAGAACAATAATCACAAAACTCCTTTCTTACTATTCACCATAATTTTTTAAAATGTTTTTTATTGTAAAATTAGTATACAGAGGGGTTACAGTTACATGAGTAAGGTAATGAGTACATTTCCTTTTCACCATAATTTTTACAGTTAGACTGATACTTAAACTCCCATTTCTTTGTTGTTTTATCTAACTGTACACTGAGACACTAACTTTTAAAGGGTGTTTGAATAGTATTCAGAGGTGTTTTATTCTGCCTGTTGGCATAGTAAGAAGGCACACCAGAAAACAACTGTTGCAGAGTAAATTCAAAAATATAAGAAATATAAGAAAAAAATTTAAAAAAAACCTCTAACATTTTAATTATTAGCCCTTTCTCTAAAAGAATAGCTAGAAATTATAAAAATAAGGATGGTTTCATCTGCAGTATTGATGAAATTGTAATATTAGAGGTATCAAATCATTTCCAGGATTGGAAATCACAACACTTACTTTAGCATGTGCGTGTGGATATAGCCTTGCAGAAAGAATGTGAGATACCATAAACATGCTGTTGTCTATTTCAAAGTCAAATGCTAAAAGAAAATAAATGCTGCCTATGATATGCCAAAAACTGACATTTTATCTAGCAGTATGTTTGTAGCATTTGCTTTTATAATAAGTATTGGAACTCTTGAAAACTGATAGGACAAAGCCTTTGCTTTCATGAAAACTAGTTTGCAGCAATGAGCATCACATAGTGGATGGTTAGTGGGTCACATGGTAATCACTTATAAGTTAATGGGATAATATTCCAAGTCTTTAAGCCTCAGTCATGTCCAGGAAATGTAGTTAAACTTGTAGCCCAAACAGAACTAGATCATCTCAGCAGAATAAAAGATTTACAAAAATTGCAGAGATTGGGCTGGGAAGGTGGCTCAATGGTAGAGCGCTCGCCTTGAATGCCTGAGGCCCTGAGTTTGATTCCTTAGCACCACATAAGCAAAAAGAAAAAAGCTGGAAGTGGGGCTGTGGCTCAAGTGGTAGAGTGCTAGCCTTGAGTTGAAGAGCTGAGGGACAGCGCCCAGGCCCAGAGTTCAGGCCACACGACCAGACCCAAAAAAAAAAAAAAAATTGTAGAGATTGCCTCAGAATTGAGTATACTTACTTTCAATAACTGCAGGCCTGGTATTAGACACAGATATCTTACTTAAAAGTTAAAAGAAATAAAATTACCTTTTTGTAACATTACTTTCTTTGAAAATGATTTATTTTGGGGGGGTGTCATTTAAAAATTATAGATTTTAAAGGTTATCTTTCTGCCATTGAAATGGAAACTTTAAGGGTTAAATGCATATTCTAGGTTACTCAGCTAGAGAATGTGAGAGCAGAGTTCAGATCCAGACTAATGACAGCACATCTCATGCTGTTCAACTTGGTCTATGTTCATGTGAAAGTGTTACTCCACCAGTTTGCAAAATACATTCATTTTTTTCCTTTTATCATTGCTTTTGATAGAACCCAGGGCTTCACATCTACACAATAGGTACTCACACTATTAAATCTGGAAAAATAAATGTTACAATGATAAATTCAACTTACATATTACCTTCCATCACAAACTTCTTGGATACACCAGCAGGCAACCTTCGCCATGTGATCCTGCAGTTACTGATCTTCCTACCTGGGCTGGTCACATGTGCTATCATAAACTTTGATTCTCCAGGTGACCAATTCATTCATGTTTCTGTCTGCAGTCTTCATCCCTTAGTCAGTGATATGTAGTATCTTGCATAGAATAAACTTAACCCTTGTGTCTTTCGTGTTGTACCCAAACCAGTAGTAGGCAGTAGCAGCCTGGTCTAAGAAAGGACCATCATGTCATTACCAATATGCTTACTTACCTTGAGACAACAGATCGAGGACCTTTTCTTAGCAGCATTCTATTGATATTGCCTTCCCCCAATCCTTCAGAGGCTAGAGAATATAATCACATATGTTTTCTACTCTTCCGGTAGAGTGAACAGGGTTTTATTATGCTTCTTGAATTGTTGTCAAACTAGGAGTCTCTTCCAAAGCAAATTTGTCCTGGAAAATAATGGGTTTGAGCTCTCTAGAGAAACAGAAGAGTAGAATATTTTGAAATAATTGTAAAGCACCCCAGGTAATTGTTTCTTGAGGTTTTATATTGGTGAATCATATATACAGAATGTGTCTGAGGTTAAATAAAGAAAAAAGGCAGTACAGGCATCACTCAGGAATGTGTCAGTGACAAACAGCATTCATTGTATAGATCAAGTTCTCTGTGATAAGAATGGGATGCAAAAAAGATCATAGTCACATTAATGATTTGATTTGATTCATAAATCTTTTTTTAAGTTAACTTCTCCTAAAATCAGTTACTATTTTATTCCTTCTTGGAAATTTGGTTTTTTTTTTCCTTCATGGAAAATATTTTCATGTTAATCATTGCTGACAAGAATACTATTCAGAAATTAAAAGGAGGGAAAGTAGGCAGGTTGTGGGCTGGAGATGAGACAAAATGAAGAATGCCAGGTTGAAATTATTAGTTGCCAGAAGTTATCTATTGGCTTTTTATGTTTTTAGAAGTACCTCGATTAGCTTCCAAAATGCAGCTGTTTACTGTGATTGATAAGTTCCCTTGCTTTTAAGCTTATTCACATCCATTAGTTCTGCCTTTTCCCCTGTTAAAAATCTGATGCTGTCAGACTGAAGTAGCAAGATCAGCTAATGCTCTTGCCAGATTCAAAGCATGTCCCCAGGGGTGGCAAAAGCAGTCTAAATCTCTAAGAACTGGCTCCTTAAATGTTGCCTCTAGACAACGGTCACTTGATTACCCCATCAGAAATGTTGCCATAGCTAGTGGGCACTTATGGGACTCTGTTGATAAGGCCTTTGATGACCAATTTTCTCTAAATAATTCATCCTTTTGACAAAACAAAGATGTTTGGAATTTACTACTTTCTATACTACTTATTTAAAAATAGTACAGAGATGTATTTTCAAAATTGGCTACATAGTATTCAGCTTTTTAACTTCAGATTTACTGATAATTCCCTACTTCAGTCCTTCCTTATTTGATTTTTGTCTTGTGAAATATTGATTTCTTTTCTTGTTTGCTTTCTAACAATTGCAGAGTTTCTGAATGATCAAGTTTAAGGTTTTGCATGAGGAAAGAGGAGAGATGTCAGGTAGAAGAAATTATTTCTAAAAGGTTAATCCCCCAAATAACACTGAATATTAAAACTGATTGGCAATATGCATATGCCCTGCAGGATACAGAAAACAGGTGCTGGGTTTCTTTCTTTTATCATTTTACGTTTGGCACTTAGGTTTCAAGTCTGGGCCTTGCTCTTGCTAGGCAGGTACACAATTACTGGGCCACATTTTCAGCCCTTTCTTGGATATTATGAGACCGCTTCCTGCCCATGCTGCTACTCACCTATATTAGGGTTTCCAACATGGCTCTTACAAACTCTGGTTATCACCTCACCTAGATATGTCCTGAGAAGTCTAGTGTGCATGCCTAAGATATTCTTGCATTTTTATCTTTAACTACAAAATAGGATTATGGGTATGATCTATAGGTACCTGGATGAATCTGGGATAAGTCACATGATCCCCTGGTTCTACAATGTTGTATTACTATAACAATTAGGTTTTCTAATACAAAATTTGGAATAAGACTGAATTACAGAAAAAAAAAGTGCTGATGAGGTTAGGAATAAGAGAAGCAGGAATTATTTACTATTTTTTTAAATGTATGGACTGGACAGGACTTGGTGACTGAGGAATAGGGAAAAGTCACAGATGACTCCCAGGCTCTGACATTTACAACTGTGGTCATGCTGTGTATAGAGTCTGGAGCTCCAGTAGGTCTGAAAGTGATGCAATCATCGTGAAGTCAATTTTCCACTTGGCAAGGTTGCTTTGACTATGGAAAGTTCACCCCAAGTTTTGGCTGCAGTAACATGAATTTCTTTAGAATTCAGAAGAGACATATAAGATGCTGTTACAAGTATAGGAATTATTTTAAAGTAAATTATCATCAAAGCTCTATAAGCAGATAGCATTTCTTATCAAGATCATGTTTATTAGATTAAATTCAATGTTAAACGTTTAAAAATCTACTGTGGCTAATATTTCTAGTGAAGATTGGTAAAAAGGGACTTACACTTATATTGGCATATAAGAAGATAAACTCTATCAGACAATGTACTTGAAGCAATGATTTGTAAAGAACATATGCTACATAACCCAATAAAGTAATAGCTGAGAAATAGAACAATAAGTAAATTGAACCCTATGTGAGCTTGGGAAAAGTGAAAGGAATCACCTGACATTATTTCTATTTCACACGGGAGTGAAGACTCTAGCCCTTAGAGCAAGGAAAAGAAAAGATATGAAAGGCATTCAGACTGCAGGATATGAAGCAGCTTGTTTTGAAGCAAAGACAAAATAATGATCGGAGTAAAAACAAATCAATGAAATCTACCAGAAAGCTTTTAGAAATATGTGATTGGTTTTAGAACAGTTGAGAGATTCAAGATTAATATACAAAATTAAAGTTGAGGTTTTTAGAAAATACTGAGGAACAGTCTAAAATTGAAATGTTTTTGACAAGCCTGGTTTACAATAGGAAAGAATACAAAGAATTAATGGATCAATCCAGAACTACACAAAAGATTTCCATAATTAAGATTATAAAGCACAAGTAAAAATTAATTATCTAAAATATAAAGAAATTTTTATCTTGTAAGTTGTAAGACTCAATATTATAAAATGTCACTTATCCTAAGTGATTCCTAAGATTCCATATAATCCCAGAAAACTATATCATATAAAATGGCTAGCTGAATTTATAATTCTTATGGAAATATTAAAGCCCTAAAACAGCCACAACACTTTTTTTGTAGATAAAGAACATATCTAGGAATGATTATTAAGACTTAAAAAAACAAATAGAACTGGGGCTGGGAAGGTGGCTCAGTGGTAGAGCACTTGCCTTGCATGCCTGAGGCCCTGGGTTCGATTCCTCAGCACCACATAAGCAAAAAGAAAAAAGCCGGAAGTGGCACTGTGGCTTAAGTGGTAGAGTGCTAGCCTTGAGCTGAAGAGCTGAGGGACAGCGCCCAGGCCCAGAGTTCAGGCCCCACAACCGGACCCCCAAAAAAAAAAAACAAATAGAACAATGACACAATAATAAAGAATTATAAATCAGACCCATACAATGAATTAGTCAGCTTTTCATTACTATACTGAATGCCTGATCGAGGGAAAAGTTGTACAATGGCTCCCCATTTTGAAGGCACCTATCCATGATTTATTGGGTCTGTTGCATTGGGCCTGGGGCAGATACACATGGGGGCAGATGCACGTGCATTGAAAGTCAGGAGCCTGAGGCAAACAAAGGGATTGAGTTCCACAAACATTTCCCCAGTGACTCAGGCTCTCTCCCAAAAGTTCCTCCACATACCACCAGGTTGTGATTCTCATCAAGACTGATGTTGGTGTACCTACCACCAAACCCAATTCAGAGACACTGAGCTGTCCCTTCTGTCCAGAGGAAGACAGATGAAAGATTCCATATAATAATCTAACCAGAAAAAAAACAAGCAGCATGCTATCTGTCCCCAGATCTCAGCTTACCACCATGGCTTCTCATTCAAACCCTGACTGCAGCACACAAAGGGCCTCAGCTGACTAGGATCGCTGAGTTGACATCGGATGAACCGGGCACTCTATTGAAAGTTTAAATTTTGCTGTTTCAATGTTTGAAATGCTGTTTAGCAAATCGTTGATTAAAATGGGAAATAATAGCTATTTGGAAATGATTCTTTCATAATTGAAATAACTTATTTCAACACTATTTATAGATTGAGTTCATAAGAGTGTCAACTAAATTAAACTATCATAAGAATAGGAAGATAAAGTGAATTCTTTCTATGAATCACATAAAGTTCAGGAATAGGATCCCCACTTTTTGAAAACATCACTCCCTTCCCACCATAATACTTAAAGCTTGGGAATGGGGTGATCCAGATACAATTAGTTAAAATAAGACTGGACAAGAGTGAAATGTGGTCTCTAAATCCGGTATTGCTGGTGTACATATGGGAAAGATGGAGAAAGACATGGAGAAATGAGGGCCAGGCAAAGACTGGCATGATGGAGCTACAATCCAAGGAAGTCCACAGGTGGCTCTCAAATCCCAGAAAGCTGCTAAAGAAAGTTGGGGCCTCTTCCTCTCATGGGACCAACCTGCTGATACCTTAATTTCAGACCATCAGCATCCAGACTATGAATTGCTGTTGAGTAAGCCAGTCAGTTTGTGACCATGTGTTTTATCAGCCTGAATTAACTAATACAAAGCTGAAGAATTTCAATAGATCACACACAAGGCTGCCATTCCATCCCTAGCACTTGGCTTTCTCTAATGCTCATTGCTCTATTGGTGTTTGCTCTTCCTTAACATCTTCAAAAAGCCAACACAACCAAAACAACAATAAAAATAGAGGGGAAAAGAATGGGTCTATGAAGTAGAAAGAGAAGTTAAATTCTCAGCAGTGATAAGAGAGACACATTACCTTGCCTGCCCCTGCATTTGGAGAACACATTACAACATGTAAATAAACATTAGTACCCTCAAAGTAGTTACTGAGTGGAGGAATGACTACATAAAGGATTGACATATTGAATCAATAAATTAATAGATGAGATAGTCAATCTGTGGAACCATAAACAGCAGCAGCAAATGGAGAAATACTGAAGGAACCAAGGCAGACTGAGAACTGATTGTTGTGCATTTCTTGAAGTAAATAAATCTTTGAGCATCTACTCTTTTCCAGACAAAGTTCTAGATGCTTGAAGTAAGAACATAGAAGGGAAGTCTAGTGACATAGAGAAAACCTCCTAGGGGGTTTAGTAAAGAGAATGGGACACATCAGACTTTGTCCTCTTTTGTGTAGATAGATGATGAATAGATGGATAGATAGATAGATAGAACCATAGATGGATCCCTAGATAAATAGACGGTTGATAGGATAGACAGATAAATAGATGGTTGATTGGTAGCTAGCTAACTGGATAGAGATAGCTGGATAGATTGATAGATTGATCCATAGATAATAGGTGGATTGATGACAGATGATAAATTGATAGCTAAGTAGGTAGATGACAGATAGCTAGATAGATAGATAGACAGACAGACAGATAGACAGACAGACAGACAGACAGACAGACAGACAGACAGACAGACAGACAGACAGATAGATAGATAGATAGATAGATAGATAGATAGATAGATAGATAGATAGACAGACAGACAGACAGACCAACAGATTGAGGAACTGAACAGAAGGAAATATAATTTTATAACTTAGGGGGAAATTAAGAGCTATGTCTGAAGAAATGAGGTCAAACTAAGTGGTCCTTGTGGTTTCAGAGGAGCAGACAGAGCAGAGACAGGCCAACCCTCAAGACCCAAGCCTGAAAATGACTTTAATCTTCAGCTGTTAAGGCTTTGAACTTAGCATAAAAAGTGCTGCTTTGTGCAAGAGTGACTTGGTGAGGAAGAGCTAGGCTCCATGTTAGGAGAAAATTTTAGAGAGGGAAGAGGAAAGGCACAAGGCTTCTTTGCCCCTCCATAAAGTTCATGAGGATGGGGCTGATGACTTCTCTCTAAGTGAAGAGCCACCTGTTTGCAGAAGAGTGATAATAAAATGGTCGATGTTTAGAGGTAGCAAGGCTTATTGCACCGAGCAATAAGCACTTGGAGACTGAACAGGAACAACTGGTGCCTGCTATTGGTAATGACTGCAGTGCTGTTCAGTCCTGATGGTATTGGAGGCCACTGGGTAACATAACTCAATAAAATGACTCCAGTGTCAGGAACTGAAAAATTGGGTCTGGACAAAAATTTCATGCCCTATCTATAGCCAGGGGCCAATTTAGAATGAGGTAAAGGAAGGTTTCAGTCCCCATTTTTTATACTCCACTTCCTGTTCTATACCTACATCATCAATCACCCAGAGGAAGAATCAGTACTAACCTCACTTTTCTTTCTTTCTTTTTCTTTCTTTCTTTCTTTCTTTCTTTCTTTCTTTCTTTCTTTCTTTCTTTCTTTCTTTCTTTTTTCCTTTTTTTTTCGGTACCTCGCATTTAACTTAAAAAAATAAAAAGCAAGGACTGTGATTTGGGGAGCATGTGGGTGTTTTGTGAGAGAATTGTATGATTTTCATTTTCTATAAAAATACTTCAGAGTGAAATTATGAATACTGTTGGAGTCATTAAGGAAGTTAATTATTGTATGCTCACATAGGTCTAACTTTAGTCCATTTGAAAATTCAAAACAGATGCTTGGAAATGTCTTTTTATGCCCCATTTAAAGTAGGTGGGAGGAGAGGGTCTACAGAAGGGGAGGGGGTGGGAATTCCATTGTGTGCATATCCTCAAGCTAATCTCTAGCCAAGTGAGATGTTCAAATTCAGATAAGGAAACGGTTTCCTTCTTTATTTGCATCTCTAAATGCTTTGAATCCCACTTGGAAGAGCCCTCCAAATTAATAGGTTTTATCACTGAAGAGAATAATTTACATAAAAATTTTAGCAACACAGGGCAAGCATGAGACTTTGCCTGCTTTCTAGAATTAATTTTGTGATCCTCTCTTTAATCTGAGCCACTTAAAAATGTGTGTATTGAAGTTTATTTTTTAACAAGGCACACAATGTAAATGTAATTGAAACCATCATACAGATATTTTTCCACCCAATTCTCTAAAGGCATTGCAATAAAAACAAACCCAACATTCGATAGTCTACCTTAAACATAAGAGATAGCATCTATTACATTTTGAACTTCTTAAATGTATTAACTGCAATAGGGTAGATTCAAGGGAGAACTCAAATAGTGTAGTTCCCTAGAAAGGCAAAGTCAAAATCTAACAAAAGGAATACCAGGAGGCAGGAACACACAAGAGGTGGGGTAGGGCTCCAAGAGGAGTCTGTGGATGGAGAGAAGAGAGTCATAACATATTCAAGAATTCATGTATATACAATACAATTGAGAAATGTAAGGGCAGGGGTAGGTGGGAAGGAATGTATGAAAATGTTGAAGTTACACTGATCAAGATGCATGTCATTCATAAACTGCTTTGCCAAATGGTCCCTCCTTTGTACTATTAAAGAAAAAAATTTAAAAAAAAACCATTTCATCAGCACATCTAAAATCTAAAATTAAATAATTGCTTTTTAAGTATTCCTCACAATTCATGTTCAATTACAACTTTAAATGTAAACCACGCAAATAATTTCTAATCCAGTTCTTCCTTTCTGTTTGCTTGTACCAATACAGCCCTTTATTTATATAATTTAGTTCTTGATCGATCAATCTAAAACATTTTAACCTTCCTGACTCACACAGGATGCTTTGGAATGAAAATCTACTTTTTGCTTCTCAAATGTACCAGAGGGGTAGGTGGTCAATTTCCTCCCGTTTTCTAAGACCTGGGAGAAAGTTCAGTCCTTTGACAAGGAAGCCCATTTTAGCACCAGCATTACAAAAGCTTCTATGTTCATGAAGGAAATATCTTCTCCTGAGTTAAATTTAACCTCTTTACTACTTCTATTTAGCCACCTGATAAATCTACTTGAGCCATCTTTTGGGGAGGGAACAATGGGACTTCCTTTCTGAACAGTTTAATAAAGCTTTGTGCGATTTTGAGATGAAAGATAATGTGTAATGCTGATAGCACCCTCCAAGTCTCGGCATTCATGGATCCAATTACGGTTTTTGTCATGGTAAAAGCCACAGTGGATATATTAAATGGGAGTGTGGCTTAAGAATTCCTGCCCAGGAGTCCTGGTATCTGGTTGCTAGTGTTGATTTAACTTCTGCTTTCTTATCTCTACCCAGGAGTATGCGGCTTAAAGTTTTTCCCTAAGTGTCTCCTTGCATTAAATAGCGAACAAATGTCTGAGAAATACTTGAAATAATGCTACTGTGAATTACCATTTGGAAAACCGGAATAATAGAAGAAAAAAAAAGTGGCACAAGTGTCAGAAAAGGCAACTATAACCTTCTGCTTATTTTAGGTCTCTCATAAAGTTCTACTTTAACTTTTTAAAAGTCATGAGATTTCTAGATGAGGAATGACATTTTCAAAGTCTTAAGGACACTTGTTACAGAAAATTCTTTCCACCATTCTCTCTCACCAAACTTTTCCTTAGGCTTTTCTACAAATTCTTTGCCTCCTCACCTCAATTCCAAGTTGAAAAGATGAAGCTGCAATCATAACGTTTCTTTGTCAACTCTGGAATATATTCTTGCAGCTGATTTGTTTCACACAGCTTCTATAAATTTATGCCTGATGGCTTCTTCATGTCTGCACATATGATTACCAACTTTAGATAACCTATGAACTTCAAATTGACTCATTTAACTGTGAAATGATTTATTATAATTTACAGCATCGAGTAATTTTATTTCAAAGTTCTAATGGGTAGAACATCATCATTTATTTATTCTATTATCCTTTTGCTTAAGACAGTCTTGAAACACCTGAACAGAGATTTATTAGTTAGGTAATATCTGAGTTTAGTTAATCCCTATACTTGTCAAAATATATATTTTCATCTATTTTTTCCTTAGGAATAACCTTTGTTCGGAGTATAAACCTTCTGGAAAGTATCCAGCAAAGCCAAAATCATTTTATTTCTTATGCTTTGGATAGCACTTGAAGGATTGCTATGAGATATCTGAGAAATAGTTATTACTTATTACCCAAGTATATTATGGTGACCCTTACATTCTCATGCATTGGTTAACCTGAAAATATCCAACACAAGTAATTAAATATCAGATACTTTTAACTCGAACTCTTTATCTAGGTAAATTTCTATACCAAAGGAATTTTTGTGTCTTACCTAAATTATTTTTCTAAATAAACTCTTGGTAAGAGAATTGAAAAATTTAACTTCACTTCAGAGATACGAAAATTTATTTAAGTAGCTTTGTATAATAAAAAACTAGGCAGCTCTGATTAGGACTCATTGGAAAATGAGTAGAAATAACCTCTTACAGAGTATGTCTAAATTTAACTTTGTTCCAATCCAATAAACGACAGCCTCTACTACTTTGTAGATAGATTATAGCTCATTAGAGTGACGAAAAATCACTGTAGAATTGCTCTGTAATAGTTTGGTTGCCATGCCTATAAATATGATCTCACTGACTGACTTTGCCATTTTCTAGCTGCTCATTTACACTTTTGTGTGACAAACTAAAGAGCCTCAGGAATATCTTATAACAAATTTAGACTCAGATAAAATATGAAAGGTCAAGTCTAATTTATCATGTTTAGAAACAATATATGATGATCAGAAATATGTTTAAAATATTATTTTATTCTTGATTTTACCTGAATGTCTTTGGTATAAAAATCTACAGAAGGCCATTTGAATCTCACTTTTGATCTCCCATGCTGTGCCAATAAAAAATCAAAATCATTAGTTAGATTACTTAAGTGAATACATAATTAAACAGCTGCTATTAGTGAGAAAGACAAAGATAGAATAAGATGTGGTTTCACAGAGTTCAAAAATTAATTAGAAGGTTGAAATAATCGTGTGTGTGTGTGTGTGTGCGTGCGCGCAAGCACACGCATGCTGGTCTTGAGACCTGTGTTCAAGAGTAGCACTCTATCTCTTGAGCCACAACATTACTTTTTGCTTTTAGGCAGTTAATTGGAGATAAGAGTCTCATAGGGTTAGGGGGTGGGGGTGGGGAGGGGGATGGGAAGGGCTGGGAAGGGGAAACAAAGGAGGAGGCTACAATGCTTGATAAGAAATGCACTCATTATCTTGCCCATGTAATTGTAACCCCTCTGTACAGTATTTTCACAATAAAAATAAAAAATAAAAAAAAAGAATCTCATAGACTTTCCTACTTGGGTCTGTCTTTGAACCAAAATCTTCAGATCTCAGCCTCATGATTAGGATTACAAGTGTTACCACCAGCAATTGACATTGTTCTAAGTATTTTATATTTAACACACTAACATGTATACTCAAGTAAACAGCATGTGAAGTTTATTCTTTCCTTTTCTATGTTATTGTTCTGTTTCACAGGCTTATTTTCTTCATTCTTCTTCTTTCCCAAGATTGACCCAGGCCACAGCATCTCCCACCATCAGGGTGCCCCAAAACCCCCACAAGTAACAAAATAACAAAAATTACCCTAAGAAATAATTTCAGGAAGAGCTGGTAGACTTTGGTTACAATATATGAAGAAGCCTTAAATACATGTATTTTTTAAATGTGTTAGAATAGATACTATATTCTAGAGAAGAGAAGAATTTTGATTTGGATGGAAATTGACACAAGAATGAATTCTAATATTAAAAAGTCAAAAGAAGTTGTTTTTTTTCCCAGGACTAGTGGTTAACTTTTTTGGGCCATGATTAAATGCAGTAATGTTCTCAGTACAGTGCTGACATCACAAATGAGTAATTCCAGGCCCAAATCATCTCTGTCAATGCCCCTGAGGCATTTAAAATATCTCGTCCCTAAGACCTGCCTGTGTGTACCCTTCCAAACTTCCCTCTTTCCTTTTTTCTTTACTCTTTCCTTCTCTCCTCTGTCTCCGCTTTGATGCCATACTACTTAAATTGCCGTATCGATAAATCCCATTGTATCATCTATTAATGAGTTTGTGGAGATGATAGGAATTGGCCATTTTACTCAATTTTAGAGTTATTCAGTGAAGAGTAAAGTCCTTCAAATAAATATTCAAGTAAATGCAGCTCATTGCTTAAAACACACATAAGTGTCTGCAAGGAAGCCAAGGTGAAGGGCGTCTCCTTTTTCTGGATAAAATTATAGGGTAAGTCATTTAATAAAACAGAAATCATAGGATGCCAAGAAACAGCAATGACTTGGGGTATGTTAAACTCGTATTCCCCATGAAATGCAGGCACAGTCACACTTCCACGACATCCCTACTGTTTCTTACAGCTCCAAGTCATGGCTCAAAGGCTCTACATTCCCTGCCTCTCTTTCCCTGTCTCCCTTGCTATTCAGAAGGCCATTTCAGAAGGGGATTTGAGGGTCTCTTGGGATCTCAGGGAATCTTAGTTTAGCATATGTTATTTCTTTAATTCTAATGTATATTGTTGAATGCATGGGAAATCATGAAAACACTGCAATGAATCATGAAGATTACTAAAGTTCTTGTCTAGTAAAACCTTGGAATATTTCTTTACCTTTCATCAGGCTTCAACTATTTTTATGCCTTAAAAAAATTTTATAACATGATCTTAGTGCCATTTCTTCCATAAAAATGCAAGGGTACTGTGTCCAACAAACTGCAAGTGGTTATTAGTCTGGGGATAGATTTGCTTTAAATATATATAAAATTTTAAGTTCCCTGTAATAGAGTGGCAATATATTATTATTTCTCCCATTAGGTAATGAACTGTTTGGTATGTGTGCACTTATATCTTCATTAGTTTAAAATTAAACATCGTAATATATTATTATTTAATGCAGCCTTAATGTATTATCATTTAACATAGCCCTCTTTCTACGTAATCCTACTGTTTTTATTTCTAAGTAAAATAAAAAACCTCATTTTTAAATTAGGATCCCATAGACTCATTATATTGTAAAAAAAATGAAAATTTTCCAATCATTCTTCTGATAACATCATCTTTCTGTCGAATTTTGTTACTTTATGTCTGTAACAATACTTTACTTACCCTAGTGCCAGTACATAGCCCAGTCTCAACTCCATTTCTTACAGTCCTCAGTGCCCCATCTCTGTAAATATGAACTGCCTTATAATACACATTTGGCTTCACTAATACTCTCAGTATGATTGCCCTAAGTCCCTTAGCAAGCAAAAATTTCATATTAGACAGAATTTGATCTGACTTTACATGTGTGAACTGCTTTATTGTATACATAAAGATAGGATTTCTTAATGGATTTTACTTTTTTTAAAAAACCAATGAAAGGTCTATAATGTAAATGATACAGAATGCTGAAGAAAGTTTCATTTGGCATTATGCTCAGGGAGTTTAAGGCAAGAAAAAATAAAAAGGCATGGAAACAAACATATTATTTAAAATGAAGCCACCATCAACAACAAATACAGAACTGTATACAGAACTTTGAACTGAAAAGTAAGAGCATTATGTCTGGGAATACTCTTCTTAATATGTAACACAGGTCTCTGGTTTATATTAGAAATTGTGTTTGGTAATTCTTAAGATATTATTTTCTGTCTTGATGTTTTCTTTTGGTTATAGATGTAACCAAAATGTAACTGCAGTCTCTCCCTGCCAAAATTTTTAAATATGCAAGAGGTTTCGGTAAAGTTAGATGTCAGTGTTGCAGACAAGAAAATGTATAAAATTATGGTTAGACAGATTAACCAAGTAAAAAATTCAGCAGTTGCAACTTACTGAAAAAGCAATAATAAGAAATTATCCTAGAAATAGAAAAGCAAAAATAGATCAAAAAGGGGAATAAAAGAGACATGATAGTTTCTCCTTTCATATCTTAAAAAACAGAGACTATATAATTGTTGGAAAATAAATTTCTTGTGAATGCAAAGAAATAGGCTAAAGCTAAGTTAGTGAAAAAATCCTTCACTAATTCTCCCTTACATCAGCTCGATGTTGCTTATTTTCTTGGGAAATTTTGAGTTTTCTTTTAATGATCTATGACAAAGAAAGAAGGAATGCTACTGAAAAGTCTATTTTAATCTACTGTAAATAATTTGTGGTAAAGAAACTATAATTGGAAAGTAATTCCTAACATTGAGGTTACAAACGTATGTAAACTCCTATAAGAACAGTAAAAGCAGAATAGTGGCTTTCTGACATCTCCCTGCATCATAAAATACATTTTCCTTCTTCCTGTCAAGAATCCATACAATTTTTACGGTTGGGAAACTACTCACCGCCTTTGTTTTATTCAAATGTAGTTTTGATGAGCATCTGAAAAAATAAAAGTAGTTAGGGTTCAGTAATGTGAATATCTTTCTTATTTAATGCCATTTTTAGGAAATGATGCCCTAATATAATATGACATTGTAGAATTATTTTTAATGCAGGAAAATTGAGTTTGTTGAAGGGAAGAAAACACAGACAAGGAAACAGTACATACTCAGAGTTAAGTGTGGGTGAATGATAATAGGAAAACAGAGCTTATGTCTCATGCCTATAGTCCTAGCTATATACCTAACTATTTCTATGGTGTACGTGTATCAAATCGTATTTCCTAATTTTATGCTTGGTTTTAAAGTGAAGATTGATCAATTAATGCATTTGAAAAAATCTGCTACTCCAACATTTTGTTGTTGTTGTTGTGCTGGTCATGAATTTGTGCAGCCATCATGATTACCACAAGAGCAGATATTTGCTCCAAGAAAGTTCTCCTTTGGATGTTTGGCTTCTGTTTCCCCACAGTTATGTTCACAATATTGTAATCTGATACCACAAACTAAAGACTCATCTCTGCAGGGACCAGTGTTCCAAGACTTAACCATCATTAACAGACAATAAGCTTGTTTTCATTCCAATATCCTTAGCTTTGTTAAAGGGCCAGTAGAAGAAGTTAACATATTGCTTTTTTAATAAAATGAAAATTGTTCTTAATTTTTTTACTTTTCAAATTATTCTATGAAACACTGATTGTACCTTTAAAATACATTTCATACCAGTTAGCTTCCGCTAAAATTTATAATGTTTTGTTGTTGATAGGGGTAATCTGTTGATTGAAATATGATTAACTCACTCAATGAAAATAAATACTTGGGTAGTTGGTTAGCATATGAAAGTAATCACTAATTTTAGTTAGAAATGAAAATTAGGACAAGCCAAAAATTTAAATGCCTAAACTTGGCACTCAAAACTTGATCATCTGCAATTTTCAGGCAAAATAAAATTCAATGTAGAAAAACAGTATGAAAATCTATGTGTTTACTTTTCATAGCAAAGTGACTTTGCAAATGTGATTTGTGTTAAGGACCCTGATAGTCCGTGTCATGCTACTACTTCTGAGTCCTTGAATCTAGGACTCAATTATTGGTGATTGGAGAGAAAGGGGATACAGGGAGAGTTGTGAGAGAGATGCTCTCTGGTGGGATTCAGGGTGGAGGACTAGAGCAAGTGGTTTCAAGAGACCAATAGAAGTGAGTTTATCTTCTTTGTTAACTTCCAGGCACGGGCATATCCCTGACCACACCTAGATTTTAGCCAGGTTGGGGATTCTTTCAACTTCTGATGTTCAGGACACTGAGATTATCAATGTGTATGTTTCTTACCAACTAAATTTATGATATATTGTTGTACTGATTGTGTAAAACTTACACACAATTTTAATTTGACCAGTAGATTTTCTTCATAGGTTTATTTATTTTTCAATTAGCTAAGTTTAAAATGTTGCAAAGGACTTTCCTTGTGATATTTCCCAACAGGCATACACTGTACTATATTTGCCATAACTTCATTTGAAATTTTTAAAACTCACCTTAAATCCTCACTGTACATATCAGCATTTGAAACAGAGGGATATAATCTAATTGCTATTTTTTTCTGAAAATATATATTTCTTTATAAATCTTATATATATACATTGTAAGAGTGGGTTTTTGAACTACAAATTCAAATGATTAACACTGTAGGGAACAAAATCTATTTTCATCGAAAAAAGTTTAATTCTTGAATCTTACAAATTAATTGGTGTTCCTCAACTCTTGAAAATATTTCAAACTTAATGTAAACCTTTACTACACTTGAATGCAATTTCCAGAGAGCATTGTCAGTGAAGATAAAAGTAGCATGGCAATGGAATTTAAACCATTTTTTAGGTTTTCTTGCATTGTGACTTTGTAGACTTTACACAAATTATATCTGAATCTAAAAACCAAAGTGAGTCTTTTAGCGTTCAGACTCTTTTCTTCCTTGTACAGGTGAAGGAAAATCAGCCACATCAGTGGAGCAAACCATGTGAATCACATTTATTACCTATGATATCTTAAGTCTCATCAGCCATCCCACCATGGAGGTATTAAAGCTTTCTATTTAGACAATTGAAAAAAAAAATTGAGGTTCTTATTTTGTTGTAACTGGCTGGCAGTTAGAGATGAAAAATAGCTGTCAGGAACATTCATTCCCTGTTAATATGCCTTCCAAACCTTTCAGTTTTAAAATAGCTAAACTCAGTACCTTTCCCTTTAGCTAAAAACAACAAGAAAAACAACAACAACAAAATAAAACAAAAATTGTCCATGCCTACATAACACTGAGCAAACCCCTGCCATCCAATGGTGTTAGGTAGATGGACAGGAGTTATCACAACAGAAAATACTGTCTGTCCTTATCCTGCTATAGATTTGACATACTCACAACCACTTTGATTCTTCTACTCAGAAGAGGTGAAGGCCTTTGTCTTGACTTTTCGGTAGGTGATGCTAGAACGGGTCCTGTTTGACTAGTATAACATAGAAGTCAGCTTGTGTCAGACAGTTAGGCAGGCTCCCTACTCTTGCAGCCTCCACCTCCTGTCTTTTGGAGCAATGGCTAGAGGAACACTCTGTTGCTTTCCAAAGGCCTGGTTGACCCAAGTTCGCCATCTGCTTACACTGCAAGGAGAACAGAAAGTCTCAACAATAAGTGGATACCTGAGGCTTTGTGGTTGGCCCAGCTAAATCACAGGCATTGTGAGACGAGACAGGTTTCTCTCTGCTATGCCCTTTCTGAGGCCCTGACCCACAGATTTGTGATGCCCGAGAGCAAATATGGACGTTGGTCCGCCCAATTGGGTTACAGTTCGCTGTGCAGCCAAACAATGATCAGAACACTGGACCATATAACAGGTAATGAGCTCACTCTCTCTGGGGTTCATGAACAAACACCATCACACATTATTTACTACAGTCTAATTTTCCAGTCATTTGTAAGAAATGCAAAGGTGTGTATGGAAATCAACTGAAGATTTGTATTATCGTGGGTCATTTTTTTTTCCAAAGGAAACATAATTAATGTTTGGAAATCAGTATCACTTAAAGATGTCTGGTTATTTTGTTGAGTATTGTATGTAGACATTTGAGATTACAGTAAACTATCATTTCCAAATTCCTGTGCTCTTTAAATGATGAATTAGTACAATGTACAGTGGCAATTTATTTTTATACTCACCTATTATGGGGGAAAAAAGGAAAGTCTAAGGATTATTGCTGCTACAGATTTTCCAGTTTGGGGACTGGAAGGGTTTGCATTGTTCAAAAATTAGAACTACAGCAGCAAAGTGAGTACTTGCAGAGTTTCTAATATAGTACTGTCCACTCACTGCCTTCATGCTTCAGTGCAGAAGCCCCAGCTTACTTACCAGATGCTTCTGGTGTGTGATTCCCAAGCCTGGGGTACATCCTTTATAGATTAGGAGGGTCAGCACAGACTACCATGGGAACATATAGTTCTACTAGTACTCTGCCTTGTGCAGATGGTATTGCACAGTCAGAGCCAGGGACCTGAGAAGAGTAGACACTAGACAGACTCTTAACCAAGAAAAGCAGGGAAGGGAAAGACTCTGCATTGAGGGTACCAGGTCTACTCCAGGGACAGTGGGATTTTTGCTAGAAGAATCACAAATTTAGAATTGGTTAATTGGGGTTTTATAGTATGCAATTCTCCTACAAATTATATGGTTCCTAGATATTTTCTTGATTTGTGATGGTATCCTAAAATAATTTTGACTAGAGGAAAGAGAGTTTGCTCTGGAAATTCTGTCCAGTATGGTATTGCCTAACATTAGATAACATTTTAAAGTTAGTTAAAATTTTGATTTGTAAACAGCACTAGTTTCTAGAAACCATTTTAAGTAGAGAAGATAGTGCAGGTAGTCAAGACACTAAAACTCAATTCACTAGATTCTAAAAACGAAAAAACAAAAACAAAAAAAACAGCAACAACTCTGTATTATGATTAAAGTTAGATTGACTTCAAAAATGAATGATGGATGGGAGAGAAATAGAATTATTAAAAATAGCAAAGTATTAAATTAGATCAAAATTCAGGAAAAAAATGAAACTAAGTACTATTTGTGGAAACAATAGAATATAAATAAATGAAAGGTTTTGAATAACCAGAATAAGAAAGCCTTGAAATCTTCTATTTCAAGTCTGAGAGAAAGATTATATTATTTTGATATGGTAACAAACCAAAATATTAGGTGAAGCAATTGGGTTCACTTTAGAGACTGTAAATATGTCATTATTCATTCTTTAATTGTGAGTGCACACTTTTCCATTTTCTAAAGTTCTAAGACAAGCAAATACAATAAAGAAAAAAACATTATTTCATGACAGGAAATAAGAGAAAACAATTTCTCATTCCTAATGTAATTTTAAATCTCACACATTATCCAAAATATGTACATTATGACTGGAACTTCTAAATTAGGTCCTCTTTATTATTACAGTTAAATATTTAACAAATCCAAACAAACAAGATTGTGTCTTATTTAGAATCACATTTTAAAAACTTGCAACATGAAAAATATTTTTACAAAAAATAAGTCATTGAATATCAAAGTCTAATAAAACAGTAAATAGAACTAAATATACTCATATATTAACTTGACCTAAGTCTGGGAATTGGGCCAGAATTTTCAAATTATACTATCATTATTTACAGAGAGAGAGAGAGAGAAAGAGAGAGAGAGAGAGAGAGAGACTATGTTAGCTAACATCATTAAACAAAGCATACATGCACATCCATAACAGGAAAAAAAAGGTTAACGTTAACACATGTTGAAGATGTGTATATATAAGCACTATGCAAATATAATATTCTCTTGAGTAGTATTAGAAATAATATATATGCCAGGGTATATGCCAAGGGGAAATATACATATATATATATATATATAAATACATATATACATATATGTAGGGGAAATATGTAGGGGAATATGTAGGGGAAAAAATCTTTCCACAGTTGCCTAAAATGAAATTAAAATTGTCCATTTTACATTTCAAGTTTCTCTCAATGCTTACTTACTGGTGGACAGAAGAAATAATGAAATTCAGGTATTTGCAAAACCAAATGTGACATACACCGTACCATACCTTCTCTGAAATCCAAATACCTTGTATATGTTTGCAGAAAAATTTGCATGCTCAGAAAGTTAACATTTCTTACATTGAAGACTGACCTTCATCTGGAGTCACTTTTCAATTACTACAATGTTTAATTAAGGGCAGAATTGTTGGTATTTCTTGGATTTATTATTAAGGCAAATGACTTTTTCTGCCTAAAATGGTTTGCCTAATCACACCAAACATTTAGGCCACCTATGTAGACGAATATTCCATTTTTCAAGTTGAAATATTTGATCTCTCTTTCCGCATTCTAAGATGATAGACTTGGTGTGGGGTCCAGCTTTCTGCAGTGACGGATGTGCTAACTGGGCTGGAAGGTTGATGAGCCCAGACAAGAAAGAGGTGTTGATGACTGAGAAGTATAATTGGGGAATACTGCCCTGGGGGAGAAGGATTCTGAAGCTGTGGAGATTTACAAACCCCTTCCTTCTTTCTCCAAGGATATTCATTCTTGAAAGACAGCCTTAGGAGTATACTCTTCTAGAACCAACTTTATAGTTGCAGAAATGCAAAGCCCCACATGCTGAAACTTGTTTTACTTAATGGATCACAAAGAACAAGAATGCGGATCTCTTGAGGAAATTCCCAAACAAGCACTGAGCATACCAGTGCAATAGTTCAGTTTAGAAATTAAGAGGGTTTTAAATAAGAAGCAATTATTTTATGTGGGAAGTATAAATAAATGCCAACAGTAAAAAAAAAGAAAAGAAAAACACATGAAATGATATGATTAAACTGATATGTAAAAACACATTTAGCTGTAGTTTTCTTATCTTGGAAGTCAGCAGGCATTTTCCTTTGCAAACACAATAGGAAACATGAACATGATTTAACAAATAAGAACTTTTTAAAGGAGCTAATTAAAAAATGTTAGTGACCCTTGCCAATTCAAAAAGAAATCATATGATACTTCTCAATGTCCGAGGCTATAGAAAGCATTATTTACTATTATTAATTGATATAATTGCCACCACTATTATTTTTTACTTTTCCTTTCTGTGGTGTTTCTTTCCCATTAACTAATACATGTTAGCAGACATGGTATTTTGTTCATCAGACAAGGCTGCATTCTCTTATTTTAAGAGAGACTTTAGGGGCTTGGAAGGTGGCTCAGTGATAGAGTGCTTTCCTCACATGCATGAGGCCCTGGGTTCAATTCCTCAGCACCATATAAACAGAAACAGCCAGAAGTTGGTGCTGTGGCTCAAGTGGTAGAGCACTAGCCTTGAGCTGAAGAGCTAAGGGACAGGAGAGTGTGTGTGTGTGTGTGTGTGTGTGTGTGTGAGAGAGAGAGAGAGAGAGAGAGAGATTTTAGTCCCTGAGCACAAAGAGGCACCTAGGCCCTTAGTTCAAGCCCCACAACTGATGAGAGAGAGAGAGAGAGAGAGAGAGAGAGAGAGAGAGAGAGAATCATTTAACTGTATGTTATAAAAGCATTGTGATCAATCAAGTCCTGACTCAATGGAACACTATCTGTCTTGGGCTCTTTCCTTCCTAAGTGATTGTTTCAGGCACTCTTCATCCTAACTCTTCTGTCCTAAATCATTGTGCATCCATTTCCACTAATTGTTGCTTACATTGTTTTAAATTGTTTGAGTAGTAGCTTGAAAACTAAACTCAAATAATCTGATAAATAAAGTAATAAATATTTCTTTAGTCTCCAAAAGTAATTAGTAGTATGTATGAAGTCAAATGTCAGTTTATATAGTTTTATAGTGTGATCTTTATGTTCTTCTATGTACTGATTATCTGTCAGACTTACTCATTCTCATGTCTGTATAGTATTTTGATGTACAATGTCATCACTCTCAACTGGTTAGTATTTAATTTGTTTACATTTGCCTCTGAGATAAGCAATTATTTAGTGAGTATCTAGCCATTAAACTTTCTCTCTCTCTCCTCATTGATCCATACATCTATCTCCTCTGTTCTCTATGCCTTAGTCTTATTGCATGTCTCCTTTTCTATGAAGTTCTACCTGAATTTTTTATAAATAGCATTTTGTTAAGATAATAGTTCTCTTGAAAGCTCACACTCATCATAATTTTGCACAGAATTGGTCAGGCAAATGTATGGATATGAATTTTATTGGTGTGTCTAAGATTGGATAAAATATTCACATAAAATTTAAAGCTGGCTAAGGATTCATTGAGAAACTTTTACACGCCATTGGTCCAAATGTCTTTTCAAGAGACTGCAAATTATTTGTAAGAATAAAGACTTTGTGGAACTGGGATCTATGGGAAAGTGATTATGGTACTGGAAGACCCTGGGAATATGAACAGTCTTCTCCATCCTCTAGACACAGTCATTTTTCTTCCTAGACTGAAGATTAAATGTGTGGTCTGAAATGCTGTGTGCACAAGCACACATTTGCCCATTGGTGCTGGACTTTGAAAGGATTATGACACAATCTTTCCTTCTCTTTGGAGAGAAAAGATGCATGGAAGAAAATCACTGTCTTGACTCCATTCCTTTTGCACTTGGAGGACTGACTATTGGTTTCTGAGAAGAGGAGGAAGTTTACTAAAGAAAGGATTTGAACCCCTGTTGAGATAATTGAGGTAATTCTTCTATGTTGCAGTCACCTACACAGAATGAGTCTACAGTCAGGCTAAAGAGTCAGGTCCTTCAAGGTATTGATCACTGCTGAAGAGTGTTTTGAGATAGACTATTTCACTCCAATCTGAAAAGTGACTCTTTTAGAAAACATGACACTTGATGAGAGTTCAATCTTTGGAAAGATTTCCTGAGGATCAGGAACTGCATGGCAGAGGCGACAGTCCTTGGGTCTTCCACCACTTTTGTATCTCATGTAGGGCCTCAAGCTTTTCAGCTTCTGAGAAATGGAGGCATTGGAGGTTGTGGGCCTCAGTCATTTGATGGGCTATTCACAACTTGTCTTTGGTGAAGAAGAGCAAAGCAGACAAACTGTGATGGGCCGGGATGATAATGTCTTTTAAAGGCTTCAACGTTTTCCAATTCAGGTATCAGACCAAAACTGTAATAATTGAGGTCTCTGCAGAGCCTATGCTGTTGGTTTTAATGTAAATAAGAGCAATTAAACATTTTCCTCACATTGATAAGTACACAAGCATTCACCTATTGAACACAAAGACTAAAGTCATTTCTAAGGTTCAATGAAATCCTTTGTACTTGAAAGTAATCCAAAAGAACAATACCATAAAACTTCAGGCATTAAACAAACATTTTTAATTATCCAATAGTGGATCTAGAGGTTTGCTGGATGATTCAAAGCTGTATATTTCACATGAAAAAAATCATGTTAAAATCAACTAATGAATTGTCTTAACATCTAAAATAATAATTACAGTTTTGACTTTTCATTGTTATATGAATAACAAATGCTACTTTTCTGTATTATATCTTTCTGAAGACTTATTTTTATTTAATGTCTAATTTAAACTATATAGTAATATGACTGACTAAATGCTTAATGTTTAAATAACCTTTTGGCGACTCCATTACTCCTACAATTATAACAATGTTATTTCATTGTTTTATTCCAACAGAATTTCATGAATGGCTTGTGTCTCTAAAAAGTGAACCTTTGTAATAATAAGGTGGTTAGAAAATATTACCCATATTTGGATGTCTGCTCAACATGGGAGAATGCTTCATTATCATAATTCAAAATGGAATTTAAAAAACTCTTCTGTACAGAACACCTGAAATATTTGATATTTGTGGAAAAGAAGTTGATTACACTTGGTCAATCTTCTTATTTTTTTTATCCCAGTCATCCTTTTTGATTTTACATAAATTTCAGAATTTATATACTTAAGCAAATTAGAGAATGGTATCATCAATGTTAAACTTTGTACAAATGAATCCAATTTTTCTCAGCAAAAAAATTAGATAGTACCATCTTGGCTTATTCATAGAAGTGATCATTTGTACTTTGACATATTATATCCATCAATTAACTAAGCCATACCCACACCTGTCCTGGCCCTACATTTATGATGATGATCAAACCCTTCATAGTTTGTGTAATCCCTACTCATATATAACTCTTAGTCCTATGTAGGAAAGTGAGGTTAAAAGAATCATCACTCAAATTTAATGAGTTTTCTAAAGGAAAAGGTGTTGATTGGCAGCCCTGCATTTAACTGGGCATTTGGAGAGTCTTGCTAAGGAATGGTTACTGAGCTGAAGGAACTCTGTAGGGAATAACTTCTGGGTCTTCATTGAGGTGCCTTTTGCTGGAAGCCAAGCTTGAAGAAGTCAGGTACAGGAGGGAGTGGAACTTACCCAAGGTGTGCAATTGTGAGATAAGACCAGGCCCAGATTATGTAAACAGTGTGGAATATATCCAGAAAGAATGGTGGATTCCCTGCAGGAAGATGACGACAATGTTACCATTTGTCATTAAAAACTCTCATGGTGCAGACTGGAGAAATGATTGGATGAACTCAGAGTGAGTGGGGAGAAGCAAAGTCAAAGGTCCTTTAAGAGTCTAGGAGAGAGACAGCTGGGCTTGCTGGAACTGGAGTATGCAGTATGATCTTTGTTATGCTGTTTTATGCACATAAAAATGGTAGTCCACACGTTGGCCATCTAGACCAGAGATGGCATCAGCCAAGCAACCTGGGAGCTGATGGATGGGATCACGTGTGTGGTGAAGATCGGCTATGTGTGCTAATATGATTCTGAAGCTACCTTTCATTGCTACATGACAAGTGGAACTATCTCATGACAACTTTATGCTTGGTTGTCAGATGACTAGAAGTTTAGCGGCTTCAGGTATACCACAGTTTGTTGAGGTCTGCTATTACAGAAACTCTATTTTATTCCCCTCCACTTAAAACTGGAAAATTATATGTTTCTTCACCAATCAGCAAAGCCAGGTTTAAATTTCTAGAAGGCCAATATTTATAAAAATGAGTAATGCCAACCAAAGTCTGAAAATACCGTTTTGTCAAGTAAAATGTATCACATCAACTATCTGGAGAGTCCATTGTCTTCTAATTATATCTCTCTTATGAGTCACAATAATTTATCTAGAGCTATACTATAACTGACCAACACCAATAAAGGAATCAATAATCACTAAAAGAGAATAAAATAGTGTTTTGTGTGCAACTAAGTACTTCCCATTTTTATCTCAGAGAAAATACATCTCACTTAACTGATTTTTTCAACTCTTGATATTTTGTATACATGTCATATTAAGCTCCAGTTTTTCTCAAATCTCTGACTTCCTGATTTACACACAGAATTCTATATTCTGTCCCTTATGTTCAGATGGGATCAATGCATATTTAGAAAGCTCATAATGGCTATGAGATTTTCATAAAAACCACAGACATTTTCTCTGCTCCCCTTATTATTTAACAACAGCAAATTATCTGTGAGCATTTGCAAACGTAAGATTAGAGATCTCAGACCTCGTGATTCAAGAGATAAACTTAATTGTAAGAAATGAAGAAATAGAATAAAGAAGCATATATGAAAATGAAGAAAGAAACAGAACCTTCCACTTATTGTGGTTTTTTTTAAAATTTTTACTGTGAAAATAATGTACAGAGGGGTTACAATTAAATGGACCAGGTTATGAGTAAGTACAGTTCTTACCAAGCATTGTTGCCTCCTCCTTTGTTTCCCCTTCCCAACCCTTCCCATCTCCACTATCCCCCGTGTCCCCCTCCCTGCCCCACTTCCCACCAAAGTTGTAAAGTTTGTTTTTTGACATAATGTCTTATGTATCTCATTGTTGCAATGGGTCCACCTGTATCCCTATTTAAATAATTTGTTTTTTCCCTTCTCCTCCACAAATTATACCAACATCAAATACAGTGAAAATAGGGGTTATACTGTGGGGGAGGGACATACAAATAGATGTAGAAAAAGCATTTGACAAGATCTAACACCCATTTATGATGAAGGTTGGGGAAAAATTAGAAATCCAGGGAACATTTCTCAATACAATAAAGGCTGTATATGACAAACCTACAGCCAGAATCATATTTAATGGTGAAAAACTAAAGCCATTTCTTCTTAACTGAGGAATGAGACAAGGATGTCCACTCTCTCCACTTCTCTTCAATTTAGTATCAGAATGCTTAGCTACAGCAATAAGACAAGATATAAACAAAAGAGGGATCCAGATAGGGAAAGATGAAGTAAAACTCTCCCTTTTTGCAGATCTTGTATTTAAAGAATCACACGGACTCCACTCCCAAATTACTCAAGATGTCTGTTCATTTCTTAATGGCTACCGGTTCTTTTAACATTTTTTCATTTTAGGGTTTGGGATGGAACTCAGTGGTAGAATATTTGAAGCCCTGAGTTTGTACCTCATCATTCTCAAAGAGAAAAACAAAGCTTCTAGACCTTATAAGCCCATTTGTTAGGCTGGTAGATGTTGTTCTGACATGTTTACAGTGTCCTGCATAGTGATTCCTGTTGTGCTGTTTTGTATCAGGACTAAGTAAAATGCCCATATACTTGATGTCTGACCAGGAAAGAGGTTGGAAGGGAGATGTGCATTACATATGTTTGTCTTTTCTGGAACTTTGGCTCAAAATTAATCCTCATTATGAGCTATTAAGAGGTGGGACCAGGGAATTTTTAAGAGGCAATTATGACTCTGTCCTCCTGGGTGAATAAATTCTCTCATGCTCCTAAAGAATTGATGGAGTAATGAGTTCCTGGGTTATTGTGAATGGGCGTGGAATAAAAGCCAGTGTGACAAGGTCCTTCATGCACTGCAATGCTTGTGTCATCTTAGGAATCTCCCAGCAAAGCGACCACCAGATCCAGTCCTCTGTCTTATACCAGACCTTTAGGTCAAAATCACCCTATCTCTTCCTTTAAAATAGACCCAGTAATTGATGACAGACTTCAGAGAAAGTTACAGAGGGGACAGAAGATGGTGCCATATTAGATTTGATAAAAGCTATAGGAAGCTTTTGCTGATGAGTTGCAGAAAGAAAAGCAATGTATGTTCATGATTACAATTTATGTTCATTTTTTATACACTCTTACCAATTTACCAGTATCTATTTGTGTCTCCTTACACAGCTATAATTCTGGTTCCAAGCATGGAGTTGACAAGTGGAAGAATGTGTTTGTGTTATCTATTTTGGTGAAGTGTGAACACATGAAGAGGTTGTGATTATAGACATTTCTGATTCCATCGAGTTAGCAAGTACTGTGGATAAGATAAATCCATTCAGATACTCTGAGGGGCCAGTTATTGCTATAGATTATCTTGCTCTCTTAAAACAGACAGGGGATATTGAAGTTGGGATGTGAATTCCTGGCATGTTTGGAAGAGACTGATGGGCACTGGAAAAAGCACATTATCATCATGTTTTCAGTGGATAGAACCTAGAAGAAAAGGTATAAATAAGACACTGAACCACTTGCTGCATGTTTAGGGACATGCTGTAAATTTAAGGGGTTAAGATAAGTATCTTCAACTCATACTTTTCCTGGTGTGTTTAATCAATATTTGAACAATTTTAGATAGCCTTTTGACAAAAGTCTTTCTAAATGAGTAACCATCTCCATGTTTCATACACATTGCTAATGATCCACTATGTAATGTGCTTATACTGTAATAATACACTTGTTAAATAGTCATGAAAGAATGCATTGTTTAATAGCTTTTCATTACACTATTTTTAAAATAACTACTTGAAGTACTGCATGGTCAATCTTAAGTTGGAGTGTACAAGTGGCTAAATGATTCTTACATGGATGAACGCATGAACCTTCTAGAACCTTCTTCTAGTAGAGACACCAGCGGGCAGAGTGGTCTGCAGTACACTGAGGGATCTCTGTCCACTTAGGCAGCCATGACTCCTCCATGATACCCAAGGGATGCCTGCTCAGAGTTCTGATCTATTTAAATGGATTTGTAGTGTTTTAGACAACATTCCCAACTTCGTAACCATCAGCAAAATGTTCTGATATTTTATAACATCAAACTTCTTAGACCTTGCAAATATGCAAGTAGAAATGATTTAATGTCCCAGCATGAATTCTTAATTCCAATGTTGCTACCAATAAAAAAAATAAAAAAAACAAATAAAATAAAAAAATAAAAAGGTTCCAAAACAAAGTCATATTGCTTGCTTTCCCCAAGTCTGCGTTCGGGGAGAAGCCCACTGGAATACTGCTCCCAAATGTCTTTCTTTAAGAGGAAATAAAAAAAATAAAAGGCTTAGAATTTTGGTCTCTATGAATATGACTATAGAGTACAGAAGCTATTGGTAAAAAGTATTGACCAAATGATAATTTGACAAGATCATTTCTATGAAGTTCATTTCTCACTTGAGCAACAAATAATTATTTTGGCTTTGTTATCTCTCTTTTCTTCCCTATTTCAGTGCATAAACCTTCCCCTTGTAACCTCCAAGAGGCCTGCAGAATTCTCCATCACAAGAGCATCTCCAAAGTCCTGTGAATGTCCAGTCGCTACTTGAAACTCAATGGTAGAAGGCTTATCTGACTTGTGCAAGACCCTGGAATCAATGCAATCCCTCCAGCCAAAATAAGAAAGGATAAGAGCCGAAGTATTGGTTCATTTTCTATAGTGAAAATTAAGGGTTTTTTTTTGTTTTTTTGTTTTTTTTTTTGCTTAGGAAATTTGTATAATGGTTTTAATTCCCTATACGTAAGCTTCTCACTCTTTGTAAAGAGTTTATCAGCAGAAATTCTTGTATAAGATGCATGCCAGTAAATGTACTTCTGTAATCTGATTACTACTTTTATGGAAAATAAATCCATCTATCACAATGGGCAGGGAACTCGAGGTCTATGTTAACCTTTTTCTTATATTTCTTGCTTTCTGAATCTCTCTCTCTCTCTCTCTCTCTCTCTCTCTCTGTTTGTATGTTTATTTTTAACCAAATAGATTAGCATTTGTGTGAATATTCTCTTCTTTCTCTCTCTCTGTTTCCCTGTTTCTTTGTCTGTTTCTCAAACTCTCTGTGTGTGTGCCTCTCTCTTTGTTATTGATATATTCATTTTCACCAAATGAGATTAGCATTTCATGTGAATATTCTCTGGGCTTCTCAGTTTGACTATGTAATTCAGAGACTATTTTAAAAGCACCATACTATTCAAGTTCAAAGGCTTGGGTACATTCTACAAACTTTATTTGAAGACATTTATCTCTTTTGTTGTAATCCTTGTTGATTGTCTATTTTGGCAAATGGCCTGCAAGTAGAAGGAATTTAGAAACTTACTTTGTGATTTGGGTTCCTTCTGAGGAAGAGTTACTAAAATAAACTCATATGACTGTTCATTTCCTCTATTCTTTTTCATATAAAGCAATGCCATCGTTTTTTTCTTGGTATTATATTTCTGCTCAATAATTGATATGCTACATTAAGGGAACACAAAATGCTCTTAATTATGCAATAATGATCAAGGAAGACTGTTTCCTCAGGACTAATGGTTTCCTAAGAGGAGGTGGTCGCTCAAGGTCCAGCTGCTTATAAAGCTTCAGGAAATGCTGTGGGCCAAGATTTGTATTTCTACTCTCTGATGAAAATGAACCCAAAAATAAAATAGATAAAATGGATTTTCTTCACTCATGAATAAAATGGCCTCACTTTGGATTCAGAAGATAGAGTAATATAAAGAATGTATGCTGTAATAGGAAATCAAAATTTTCAGTGGTCTTTGCTTTTCTGTGTTTAATACAATATAGCACACATAATATTCCATTACTGATTTGAACTTACTGAGCAGTTGAACTTTGGTCTGTTCTTACTATAATTGCTATAGGATATTGTCATATCATTTCTTTAATCATTTTTATGAGCTAGAAATATATTTTTGCTTTTAATACCAAAGATAATAAATTTATTCATATCTGACTATATTCCATGAATATAGTTAATTTTGAAAACACTCAATAATTATATTCTGCTTTAAGAACCATAAAAATATTGCAGAATTTCCTCAGATAAAATATTGGGAGAAGGAATAGAACTAAAAATGCTCAGATTTTTGTTCTCAAGTCACACTGCATGGAGATGTATCATTTATTCTTTTTCACTGAATATCTTTTTTAGCAAAATAAATACTGAAACTATCCCGATCCAGATTTGTAACAGGCATAAAGTGTTTTAGAAATACCATCACTATAAAATGTGATTGTTAATATATTTACTCTTTCAGATTAAAGTGAGCTATGTTTTCACATTTTGCTATATTTTTATGAGCCATTTCAAAGGGCATAGTGGGTCACTGAGAAAACTTTCAATGACCAATGCGAAAATAATTAAAGAATATAATCCAACAAGGAATGGTGAGTTATAAGAGAAAATAAAAGTAAACATTTATGAATTTATATGGATATAAATAAAAGATAGAATAAATGAGATTTTTTTTCTCTTGTACGGAACAATGTAAACCATCTTGCCTCAGGATAGCATATGATTACTCAGTCTTTTAGAGTATGTACTCTGAGAAGTATCCTTTCCAAAGAGCAAAGTATGGAAGGGCTGTGTGGGGAAATTAAACAGCAACAAAGATGAAGCAGGCCTGCTGAAAACCAAAGTCTCAACAATTCTATACACAATGCTTGGAATCTTGTTATATTCAACAAAGATGTGTAGAAAATTGTGTCCAACTTCCTGATGAGCAGAGCTGTCCTTTTAAATAGTGAAAGTTCAAAGGCCATGTCTTTTGAGAAACATTATTTCTATTATTATTGTTATAACAATGTCTAAAACAGTGCCCTCCCCCAAAGAATCACATGACCACAAACTTAAATGCATAAAAACACCAAGGAGATACATTGCCGAGTGCTTAACAGAATTTCCTCGGGATTTAGAGGAAATGATACTGAGGGTGAAGAGGCTCAAAGCATGTAGCATGTATATCTGCAACAAGCCCATTATATATATATATATATATATGTATATATATATATGTATGTGTGTGTATATATGTTATATATACATATATATACAATGTATAAATGAAGTAAATATTTCTTAAAATGTTTGGACAAGAATGTTAGATGCATCCCACTGGAGCAATGAAATATTCCTTATTAATTTTCTTGAGTGACGATGAAATAATAATGTCATGTGTATTATCAAACAGCACACTACTTTACCTTGTCATCTTGTTGGAAAGCCTAGTTGAGAGTTCATTCTTTTCAGGTATATTTTCCCGATTACTCTCCCTTTCTGGGTGAAACTTGACTGTGCTCTGTACGAAATCCAGATTCTGTGCTCTCTCTTCTTAGGATGTTTAATGACAGGGAAAGACTTACTCTATGATCTCTCACTTTCTATTTGTTTCCTCTCTTTTTGTAAAAGACACAAAAGAGAAAGAAATATATCCAAATCAGAGTTTCACTGTAATCCAGTGACTTTATTAGCCTTGACTTTCTCAATCAAAAATTTTATTTTTGTCTTTCATTCATTTTAGTAGTTTTCCTTTTCCTTCATATCCATTCAGATGTTGTCTGAGACATTTCAAAGGATTTAATGTATGCTTATTTTCCTAAAATATCAGGACTGCTATTAACAGACTGGTATAGCAGTTAAAGTAATTGGAAGAATTCCACCTTCCTACTCATTAGCACTTATTTATGAATCGCCAGCCATGAACCAGAGCAGATGGGAAGCCAGCTAGTAGGGGCTGGTTAGATTTCATGCCTTCAACAACTATTCATTTCAGCTTAGGATAAAAATAAATATATCAATAATTATAATGCCAGGTAACATATTAAATTATGTTAGTCCTGTCTGTCTACATTTCAATGTTAGAGTGTCCACTTCTCAGTCTATTCACAGAGACTTTGTAAGAGGAGTAGGGATTTGTCAAGAGGACAGGATCAGTGTATGCACTAATGCACATATCCCTAAATACGGTGAGGCGCTTCATATTGTTCACAAGGATGGAACCTGGTCTGAATAGAATATAACTCACTTGAGGTAGATAGTTACATCGACTTCCAACATGTGCTCAGCCCTCTAGCACCCAGCTACAGCACCAGGCTGAAAGCTGCCCAGAAAGCTGCCTAGACTCCCCTATGGAAGAACATATAAAGAAATCAGGAGACTTCTTCCATATAGCAGAGGCACGTTTTCTCTCCCTAACAGAAATTCTTCCAGTTAGAAATTTATTTGGGTTCCCTTGCATCTTCTCGAAAATGCAAACCACCCCTGGTCTATTTTATGTCTCACAGAAAATTCACCTTCATTTTTAGTATGACTTGGTGGAAATACCAGATTACTTTTCCTCCATCTATCAGATATAACTTTCATGAAGGAAATAGAAAATATTGATAGTGGTGGGTTGAGGAAAGTGATTTGACATAAAGTGAAGTCTGCCTCATAGGAGAAGAGAGCAGAGAGCTGTGGATAGTCACAGAGGTCGGGGGGGGGGCAGGGAGATCAGCCAAGGGGGCCTTGCAAACTGACCAGGGAATGCAGAGGAAGAGGAATGTGAAGAACACATCCATCATTCTGAATTTTAGCACTTAGTGACCTTGCATAACTATTCTGATAATATAGATCAGATGAGAATACACACAGTCCAGTGGGTCTTAGCTTGTTTCTTCTCCCAATCGCATGCCTACATCAGATAAGTGTCTTGTCCGTGGAGTCAAACACTGGTTGTTAAGTGGGTTGTAAAGAATGTTTTGAGTCTCTGTATACAAGCATTGCTCTTACTAAACATCATTATCATAGATCCTGTATCTTGTATGGAAGACTGTGAGCATCATAGAATATAAGACGGGTCATTTTAGCTGACATTATAGCTAAGGAATTGACTACAAGTCTCTCCTCTGGTTTTTCATTCAGTCTACCATAGCATTCACTACCTGTTCCTGAAAGCATCCATTTAACTACTCCTCATGTGGCTGAAGAGTTTGGGAGCCAACAAACTGTAAATTCTTCACTATCAGTCTAGACCAATGTAGAAGTTAACGTTGAATGAACAAATTGTAAGATGAATACATTCTTATATATCATAACTTGTTCTTTTGGTTTAGAACTGTTTAGAGTTACTGTTTTCTTTTACATAGAAGTTTCAGATTATGAAAGAAGACGTTTGGTTTGTTATGCTGTGCTGTGGGTTTTTCCCCTACAAAGTTAGTATTTGGGCCTGATTGCAGCTTTCATTTCTAGAGTTAGGCATGCTGGGAGATGAATGTTAACACATGGGAACAAGGTGAAGGACATATATGTGTGGAATGGAAAGTCTTTTGGCTTTCTTCCTATTATTATTATTATTATTATTTTCTGCCTAACTTGTTAGTGAAGAATAAAAATAAAATTGTTCATGGATAAGTGCTCATTTAGTCTTCCTTGCTACTTACCTCCCATGTTTCTCTTTTGGAATTATTGCATGGCTATTTTTACAAGCATGAAGTTATCCACAGTATGGCTACCAAGTTTACCGTTACTATTGTGTCACAAAACTCACAAAGACTACAGGCAATTGTAACATGACTTGATGTGGACACACACAGTTGATGTACCTTTGGGACTTCCATGGGAATGTACGAAGTCATCAGCTTATTGTAAGAAGCCTTAAAATTGAATTATTCAGCAGTAGTATGTTTACTGAATTATTATTGTTTTTGGTCAGTCATGGGGCTTGAACTCTGGGCCTGGGAGCTGTCCCTCAGCTCTTCAGTTGAAGGTGAGTGCTCTACCATTTGAGCCTTAGCACCACTTCCAGATTTCTGAGTGGTTTATAAGAGTCTCATGGACTTTGCTGCCCAGGCTGGCTTTGAACCATGATCCTTAGATCTCAGCATCCTGAGTAGCTAGGCTTACAGGTGTGAGCCACCAGTACCCGGTTATTTGCTGAATTTAAAAAAAAAAACATTCCTATGCTTTTATGCCATGAACTATATTTAAAATTTTTATTTTATATACCAAATAAAATTGAAAACAGTTTTACTGTTATTGGCAAACAGGTGTGAATATATTAGAATATGTGCTTTTGAGAGGTACATAGAAACAATAGGGAAATGAACAGTTATTTTAAAATGGTTAAATTAATTATTCACATATAATTCTGGTATAAGTCATACTACCAAAAATGATCATTTATTTAAGTACCTGTCATTTTTCCAGAGATATGGTAATATTCTGCTGAGTTTACACCAAACATTATTGTTATTACTTAAGACTTGGAGATTGACATTTTGGAAATACATTCTGACTGAATATCACTAGGATAATTTCATACTTCCTAAATTCCTAGATACCCTTCTTTACAATTGATCTGATAAAAATATTTTACTCATGAGAATTAACTCCAAATAGTTTCTATTTTCTAAATAGTAACCTTTTTATATGTTTACAGTTTGTATGTTAAATATTGGACATACCTTATCTTCTAATAATCGTGATATGTGGGCAATATCTTGCTATGGATTCTCCTTGGTTGATTTTTAAAGCCTGAGCCTTGTGATAAGGAATAAATAAAGTAATAATAAATAATAAATAAAGTAATAATAAATTGGTATGGTGTATATGAGAACAAGTGAATGGGGAGGTGGGAATGTTTCCAAGTAAGTGAACAAAATGAAGCAAAGAACTTATAGAATCCATTCCATGTGCATTTTTACACCAGAATTTTCTCTGTTTAGAATGAATAAAAGGAAGGTATTCCTCCAGTTTCTTACACAACCATTTCAGTATTGTTTCTCTTTAGGAGAATGTAATGAACAACATTGCATCTTCAGAGAAAGTGCAATATTAGGTTGGGTGCCAGTGGCATCCTAGCTACTCAGGCGGTTGAGAACTGAAGATTGTGGCTCAAAGCCAGCCTGGGAAGGAAAGTCTGTGAGACTTTGATCTCTAATTAACCACCAAAAACCCGGAAGTCGTACTGTGGCTCAAGTGGTAGAGCTGAGGGACAGTGTTCAGGCCCAGAGTTCAAGCCCCATGACTACCAACAACAACAAAAAAGTACAATACTATGCTCTTACAGTACAGTCTTATTTGAACAATAAACTGATAGCAGGATTTGTAGTTCTTTAGATCTTGTGTGACTGAAAATATGGAAAGCTGAGATTGTCCATGCCTCCTCCCTTAATTTGTTCTATTCCTCCTTCGTTAGCCACAAGAACTTATTGAGAAACCAAGTCTGTGTATAATTTAGGTACAATGGAAGTGTTTTAGTTCATGGTTCTCTGAAAATATTTCATCACCTTCTTCCTATTATCCTATGGTCCCTCTGAGAGAGAGACCATTATCAAGACTTGAGTCAGTACATTTCTAGAATTCCTCTCAAGAGTTGATTGTCAACATGTGCTAGGTAACGTCAATGACGTGTCAGTGCAGGGACAATGTCTGTGGAAGGATGACAGGCTTATCTTAGCTGAAGCCTTCAGCTGAATCAACAACTCTGTGCTCAGAGCTGAATTATTTTAGCGACAGAAAATCATATTTCTCTCTTTTCATTGGATGATCAGTTGTTCATGGTTGCAAATAAGCTAAGACTATACTGAGATTGTAGAATGTTAGAATTGGATACCATATTTAAACTTTGATTTGTTTAATACTGGAGTTAATGATTTTCCTTAACTTGGTACAAATAAGTCAGTCTGGTATGACTGGCGATGTTTGTTTGCCTTAAACAAAAACACATCCCTAAAATATTCTAAAAGAAGTGATAATTAACTGAAATGTTTTGGATGACTGTAGGGAGACTGTGGCCTGGCATAACGAAATATTTTCTTCATACCATTCATGTTCTGGGCACCTACAATGTGGTAGACATTTCATAGATTCTGTGGTAGGTACATCATTGGTATATTTTTGTAGTAAGAAGTCTGGTAGCACAGGCCAACGCACATGTCAACAGTTTTCTAGAAAATGGCGAGCCAACAGTCACTTGAAGAGTTTCGTGAAAGGAGAAAAACAGTACTTTTCACCTTCAGAGGAATGGGTGAGAGACAATTATTGTGGCAAACAAGTCAGCCATACCCCTTGGAACTCCACAAATATCAGACTTTATACACACTGTGAGGAGGAAAGCAAGCTTCCTCCCAGGAGATACCATGGTTTAATTAGGTGTCCTTTCTTTGCTTAGCTCTAGTCAAGATGACCTGAAGCTTTCTAGTAAAGAACTAGGCTGGCTAGTTCCATTCCCCATGTTTGTTAAATTCCTTCTTATATCCATTATATTAATTTTCATCATCTGTCAAATCCCAACGCAAGCATTGTACCTACGTGAATGTTATGCTAAGGTGCAAAAGGCTAAAGATGTGGTATACACAAAAGAAAAAAAAAAGAACCTGCAAATTTCACCTCACCATTTCTATAACGGAAATTTATTCAAGAATGTTGATGGAAAGTTAGGAGGAAATAAATATGTAAGACTTGGGAACCTGTTATTGCAAACATTCCACATCATTTTCATTATCTCTCTTTCCTATCATCTTGTGAGGCTGCGGATAAGAAGACAGCTTCCAAAATTAGAAACATTTCCACTGTGGATGTTTATTACTCTACTTGTATTGCATATAGTCTTATTTTTAACGTTTGGATTTAAAACAATGGTGTGAATTTCCCTCTGATATGTCAAGGTGAGTCCTCAATTGTTGCCATGATTTTGACTTCGAAATACTTCCTAAAAAAATATTTTCCTTCTGGGCACTGGTGGCTCGTGCCTATAATCCTATAATAATCTCAGCTCTTTAGGAAGCTGAGATCTGAGGTTTGTAGTTAGAAGCTCTCTAGTGCAGAAAAGTCTGCCAGACTCTTTGTCTAAGCAGTAGAAAACAGGAAGTGGTGCTGGGACTCAAAGTTTTAGAGTGATAACTTGGAGCAAAAAAGTTCGGGAAAGTACACCGGCCCTGAGTTCAAGCCACATGACCAACAACAAAGTTAATTTTTTTTTCCTTTCAATTTTCTTTCCTAATCTCACAACATACATGTGCATAGATACTGCTTGTGATTTTAGTGCCTTCATCCTATATACAATGTACACACTCACTTGCAGAGAAGGGTAAACACACACGGAGCTTTGTCACACCACTCATTCCCACATTTCTTTCTTGTTGTGTTTATGATTGATATCTATAACTGGCCAGGGATGATTTTTTTTAAATTAGGATCAGCTTGGGATGAACAGGAAGACAGATGATAAGTTTATAAAAATGAGTTTCTGAAAAAAAAATCCAGGTCTTCATTTTCTGTATTTAAAACACACATTGGCAGGGCATCAGTGGCTCACACCTATAATCCTAGCTACTCAGGAGGCTGAGATCTGAGGATCTTGCTTGGAAGCTAGCATGGGCAGGAAAGTCCATAAGACTTTTTTAAATAAGTTTTTTATTGTGAAAACACTGTACAGAGGGGTTACAATCACATGAGCAAGGTAATGAGTACATTTCTTATCAAGCATTGTTGCCTCCTCCTTTGTTTCTCCCCTACCATCCCTTCCCTCCCAATTCCACAACTACACTCTCTCTTTTACCGTCCCAACCTAAATTGTAAAGTTCATTTTTCGACATAACATCTAACAACTGCCCAATAAATAAGTGGGCTAAAGACTTAAAGAGACTCTTCTCTGAAGAGGAACAAGAATGGCCAACAGACACACGAAGAAATTCTCAACCTCGCCAGCCATAAAAGAAATGCAAATCAAAACAACATTGAGATTCCACCTCACCCCAGTTAGAATGGCTGTAATCAAGAACAACAGATGCTGGAGGGGATGTGGACAGAAGGGAACCCTACTGCATTGTTGCTGGTAGTGTAAACTTGTTCATGAGACTCTTATCTCCAATAAACCACTAGAAAATGGGAAGTGGCATTGTAGCTCAAGTGGTAGAACGCTCACCTTGAGCTGAAGAGCTGAGGGACAGCACCCAGGCCCAGAGTTCAAGATCCACAACCGACAAAAAAAACAAAAAAACAAAACATACCTTGTTGAACTATGAACATAAGAATTCATTATGTATCAATAGAACACCCTTTAACCAACCACAGTCACACTGGGCCTCCCTCCTCTACCCAACCCACCCCCCCCCCTCTGCCAGCCCAGCAGAGGCCTGGCTTTTCATTCCTTTCATTCCAAAGTCAAAATATCTTTTGTAACAGCAGAAATACTCCACCCTTTTCACTTCCTCCTTCCTTCTTTCCACTACACTGTTTTGCCCTTGTACATTTTTAGGTATAACTTTTGCCCGACTTAAAAAAAATCCGAATCCTAGTGCTAGAATAAACTGTATCATGGCATTTTAATAATTGGCTGTCTGAGCGATATTCTTTTATCTTTGTGTTTCTCCTTTCTGAAAAGAGGAAAAAAAGAATGTCTAAAGATCAATAGAACTTGTAGTTTGCCTTTAGGTGGCTTTTAGCTTTCAAATTCTGTTTACCTCTTATCCCCAGTTCATCTGCTCTGTACTTAGGCTTAAGGAAGTGTTTACTATCAAAGCCACAGACCTTCTAAAGGCATGGAGACTTGGCTAATAACAGTGAATGCCCACCTTAGCACATAACCAGAAGGGTTAGCTCTTCACACATCATCTGTATAGGAGAAGCTGGAGTTCCAAGTTTCATTTTGACCTGACTGCACCTCAACATTTGCTCTCATTTGCATGTCATGTTTGTAGCCCACAAGACACTAGATTATATCCTAGGTTTAACCCAACCATAACTTGTGTCTGCCCAGGTCTAAGTGAACAAAATGAAGCAAAGATAAAAGAGTACACTGAGAGCTTATAGAATCCATTCCATGTGAATTTTTACACCAGAATCTTCTCTGGTTAGTAAGGGTAGAATGAATATTCCTCCAATTTCTTACAAAACTGTTTTTAGCATTGTTTCTCTTTAGGAGAATGTAATGATCAACATTGCTTCAACACAGCAATGCTGTGTTAGAGTACCGGGAAGGCTGACTGGGCTAAGGCCTTTTGATTTGCAAGATGAAAAATATAAACCCACAGAAGTGAAGGGACAAAAAGAGAACACATGCAGCAGTGGTACTCACTGGACACTCTTGAAAGTGAACTCAACAGCTTGTGGATGGGGATGGGAGGGAGAAATTGGGAGAGAGCAAAGGAAGGGGTGATATTGTTCAAAAAGAAATGTACTATTTATACGACACATGTAACCAGAACCCCTCTGGTACATTACCTTCATAATAACAATAAATTTAAAAACATAATAACTCCTCTGTTGAGAATCCCTGCTACCAGATCTTCTGGTCCTAAATTCCCTTTGGTTTTGTTTGTGGTTTGTTTTGTTTTGTTCTCTGGTGACATCTCTCCATGTGATGTAGATGATGCTCAATTTTAAAGACATGAAGGAGGTCCTGCTCTTATTTTTGACAGCTAAATTAAAAAAATACTAAGAATAGATTTTATTCAGATGAACTTGATAAAATATCATAAGCATCACTCTCATCTTACACCTTCTAGTGTGAGAGTTGCCCACCAGTCTTATGAGAAGTTGTAGAACATTTTACCTCTAGGGTGGCTGATGGAGTGTGGGGTGGGCGCAAGAATTTTCTTTTTTGCAAAATTCCCAGGAAGTATGGTCTTCACTCACACTTTGATCTTCCATCTGTGAAAGAGAGTGATTCCCAGATACTTACAGGACTAAAGGAGGGTCCATTCAAGGGAGGAGTCCAAAGGCATAGCTCCTCTGAAAAGCTAAAGAGTTATTTCTCAAACAACACTAGGAAATGGAAATATTTGGGGGGTTTCAAAAGTCAGGCACAGGAATGGAGGGTGGAAGACTGAAAAAATATAGTCATTGTGGTCAATGTACACTGTGCAAAAAATTAACTATGCAGTCGGGGATGGGAAAATTGTGGAGAATGTAGGGAGGGGTGGCATACCCAAGAAGCACTGCACTCATAACCTGACTTATGCAATAGTAACCCCTTTGTACAGCTTTTTATTAATAATATAAAAGAAAAAAATGCCCATTGCAGGATGCAACTGGAGCAAGACAGTCTACCCCTAGACCATTACCACTGTTAAAGAATGGACTGGCCATTCGCTGTCAGGTGTCCACACTTAGACTTTTGCAGGTTGGGCTTGTTAAACCCTCTTCCCAGTATTTCCTTCCACCCTATTGTCTGGGTAAAGGACCTTTATCTCTCAAAACAAAGTTCCCACAAATTGTCTTCTAAGGAGAATGTGGCCAATTGCCAAACTGAGTGAATGAAACCAGGGACCTTTCAAAATCTGATTCCAGTGGTACCTGTAGGCTTCATGAGCTGGGAAAAAGCCTTGGCTTGGAATTCACAAAACTGTGCTCCTACTGTTTATCTGATATTTGTATTTCTACACATTTTTGACTTAGATTTTAACAGCATCTAAAATCACCAACATTCTGGCCGTTCACATTTGTAAACATCAGCCATTTCTACCCAAATAAAATGCAAATAGCTGAGATTTGAGTAAAGCCATTAGGAAAAAAAATGAATAAATGTCTTATTTTCAAGCAGTACACTTATTGAAAATTTTTACTGTTACTGTTTACTAGTATACATCTCACTTATTGAGAAAGACAATGAACTTAAACTATTATAGTTGATCAACTACCAGCTGTGCTGACTGTGAATATGTCCATGTACATGTGTTTTGAATTGACGTACATAAGTTTACAAAATTCCAAACTTTCTCCTCCATAAATATCTAGTACTCCAGAGACAGACATTATTGTTAAAAGGGTTTTAACAAAGCTTGAAAGCTAGGCTTCTGCCAAAAGGTACTTAGTTAATCTGCAGTGGTGAACACTTTACCATTATACAAATGGGTAGAGGCAAGTCTGCTTACAGACTCTCATCACAGCAAAGCAGTGATCTATGGGTGCTAAATAAAGACTTATCAGGTTACTATACATCAGGGCACTGATAAAACTTCCTCAGGAAAGAACTAAATGGAACAAGGACCTATTCAGAAAATGTTAGTTTGTAGATAGGCCATTACAATGGAACTCATCTAAGTGACAGCGTGGCTTAAGGGTGGAATTTTTACTCCCAGGTCAGGAAATTCTAAGGCATGAACTAAAAACTATCTTGAGATAGAGCCAGAAACCAAGTTGTTTTTCTCCTGTGTTCTGGCTTTCTGAGACATGTGAATTTTGGAAGATAAGAACAGAATAGCATATTACCTTCAACATGTGACACTTGTCAGATTAACAAAAGACATGGGAGTGCAGCCTCACAGGAGCCTCCGTTTTCTCCAGATGCAGCTTCAAGTTGAGAAGGGCCTAATGCTCAGGGTTTAAGTCCTGATGCAAAAACCAGGCAGAGAGTAAAAGATGTGTGAGCTATGGAAACAGAAGCTGTACACAGATACAGGCCTCAAAGACAGGCCCCACCATTACTAAGAGGCGCAAGAGCTAACAGTGGTATTTTATTTTTCCATTTTACCTTATGCATCTAAAAATAACCTTTATTTTGTTCATTTATTTTATTTAATTACAAGTCTCCTTTAAGAGGTGTCTGGTCCCTGTCTAAGAATTCTAAGGGACAGACTTTTGTGAAAATAGAAACAGGAAATAGAACCTCTTAAGTTAATTGAGTCTTATACACTAATTCCCATCAAGGGAATGAAAGCTACTACTTATGGGATCCTGCAGGTGATTAGTGCAGGCATCCAGGAAGTCTTCTTGTTATCTAATCTAAGTCATTCTAGCTATAATTCCACCTTGTTTTTCTTGTGATAGTGAAAATGATCCTATTTCCACATTATGGATAGTGGCAGTGGAGTTATAATAAGTTTTGAAAAGCACTGGAAGATAACAAAAAGGACAATGATATAATCCTTTTAAGTCATTTGTGTGGTAGTATTCTACATAATGGATGGGCCTAGGTGTGCACATGGATACAGAAATGAAATCACATTGCACTGTGATCTATCACGGTAGTTAGGGAATGCCTAGCTAGAAGATATTTAAATAAGGCTTTATGAATTCAGTCATCATATTTGTGCCAAGAAATAATGCGTAGAAAGCTCAGGGAATTAGAATGAATCTAATAAATTATATCACTACAGACCTTCTGATTAGCTCAAATTTTATGTACACTGCATTTACCCCTCAAATTATACTAGATCAAAAAGTGGACATTTAAGATGAGATTGAACCATTCCAGCTTTAACCAAGCCTTTGAGTAGTTTTCCAGACAGAAAATCTACTACCACTATGTAAAGTGAAAGGAAGTTAACCATCTAAACTGAGGGACTCTAGTCAAGCAATCCTGCTACCCTAGAGTGAGACTGGCATCAACTTCAGATATCCTCACAATTGTACAATCAAAAGTTATGGGCTAATCAGGTCAGGTTGGCTCCTGTTGTTGTCTGCACACCACCATGGTGGACATTGCAAGTGACCTGTTGGGAAAACAGGAGAAACCATCCATATAGTTTCCCACCACACAAATTACCTCTGGTGGACATTTAGCTACTTTACCCAACAGAGCTTCATTCTCAAAGACAGAAAACATGCCTTATATTCTTTTAAGTCCCATTGATAAGAATACCTCACTGGCAATTGGTTCCATTGCCAAAAAAGGAACATGGCTTCATTATTGTCAATAATTATGGTAGTTTATTCAGAATAACTTATTATATATGTTATTGAAAGTATAAATAAAAATGACAAACAAGATAGTGTAGTTTTTGCCAGTTGGATTCTTAAAGATGGAAGACAATTTACTTTCAATCCTAACAGAGATTCAAGGAAAGTGGCACTTTTAATATTTCTAACAACATTGGGAATCATCTGGCTCTGTCTGAGAGAACCTAAAATAGATGTACACTGGGACATCTACTGCACACATAGAAATGTATAGTGCGATATGATATTTAAATAGCATTGTTCTGGGAGTAAAGAGAAAATGCAATCTGAGACAACATGAAAATGTTTGCTGTAGAGACCTCCAGGGCAGATTAGAGGAAGCAGTAAACACAGGAGTACCAAGACCGGGTATAAAATATTGGAATATTTCAATCTTTTGTTTATTGATTTATTTCCCACAAGCAGCTAAGCTGGAGTGAAATATTCACCTGGCAGAATGTGAACAAGATTAAAGTGATAGTGTACAAGATAGCCATCACTCCAAATAAGTTACAATACAGAGTTTCTGATCAAAATGAAAGTAACTGAAAGTCAAGACTTGAAGCTTAGAAGATTGACAAGAAACAAAACCAGAATTGGAGGTTGAAGGGCAAGCAGTAGGTAGAAAAGTCTTTCCATTCCACAGGACTCTAGCAGTACAATCTGATCTGTTCAGCATCCAGAGGAGTTTGTCACAACATACTGTCACGGCTAAGTCGGGTTTCTTTGTCATTGTCTACATGGAACAAAAGACTGCTTGGGTTCTGGACATCTGAGCAAGAACTCCTCTTGAATGGAAAAAGTCATCATTTGGATTAGAAGAAGAACACACAAATAATATTTGAATTCTCTGAGCAAAACTTTTTTCTGAGCACAACTATAATTTTAACAGAAGGAATCAATGTAGGAGATAAAGGGCAGAGCTAACTTGTACAAAGAGATTTTAAAAAAACATTTAGGGAGCCTATGAAAAATCAATACAATTTTTGTGAGTTCCCAAGTAATAAACTCTTAATTTCATCATTTTACTATAAGAACATGTCACATTTAGAAAATGTTTACTTTGTTCAACTATTCATTTGGAGGTTACTCAAAAATTTTGATATACATAGTTTGGCCTACATTTAGAACAGATGTAAAACCAAAAGATATTTTTCCACCTTGGACTTATTTTTGAGTACACAGATTTCTTGTCTGGCACATTACAAAGAATTTTCAAAATAAAATATGTATTCTTAATTACCTTTATTGAACAATTTGATTTGAAATGCAAATTATTACGGTCTATTCAATGTGGCCTGAGTATCCCATTTTATTTATTTATTTATTAGCTTTTTTTTAACAATACAGATTGCAATTCTTATGTTAGCTTAGCCAAATTGAAAATAAATATGCCCAGTTGAAAACAGTCTCGATGAGATTTTTATGTATGAAATCATATTTCTTAAGGCTAGCTACCAATACTGGGTCAGGGACATCATATTCGTGCAAGATGTTCTCTTACATTTGGACTAGCAAAGTAATGGGCCCACAATGCTTGGACTTGGTCTGGAGTTTGTATGTCCCTGCGATCCAGACCTATGGTAAGGCGAAGGAGAGTGATGCACAGCGACATGAGGATGGGAATGTCACTCAGTGTAGTGATAATTGGTTTGTTTTAGCTATCAATTAAGTTATGAGGTTCTTGAAATCAGAAAATTAGTTTCTAGCATTTTTAAGCCTTAACTGACCACAAATTATGACAGTTTTCCAAGTTAATCCAATTAATATATGATTCTTAGACCTTAACAAGTATTTGCTTTTTAATTGAAAGTATTTTTAAGTCAACTCCAGCACCAGGAAGTGAACATGTTTCAGGAGAGAGAACCATGGAGAGGGGTGGAAGACAAAAATGAGTGAGAAAAGGTGTGCAAATGCAGTCCTTCTATTCAATGTACCCTGTGTACAAGATGAACTACGTAACTTGAAGGCAAGGTTGGAAGGAGGAAGATAGGGAAGAAGATGGAAGGGGATGATATCAATAAAGGCACAGTGTCCTCGTAACCTGACTTACAAAATTGTAACTTCTTTGAGCAACCGTTAGCAAAAATTTGAAAAGTATTTTATAGTGTTTTATTATTTGCTGTTCTCTGGACCTCGAATACCTTAACATGCCTTGAAAATTGGAACAGATATCTGAAAGGGGGTGGGGGAGAGAACTGTTTTTCCATTGACTATGCAATATTGAAGTAGGATAAAACAACAGAAAAATTAAGGTTACAAAAAAAATCACACAGCTTCTTACTTCCCAGTAATTTTTGTATGTGCAATATATGAATGTAAGCCAAAGAAGCACAGGATAGTCGAAGCAGATATTCACAGCAGGTGACTCGGAGGCCAGAGGCAGGCCTGGGTTCCAGTGTCGTTTCTGAGTTCTCGGGGATGCTTTCCAATCCATTACGTGGCCGGTGTATCATGTATCATGTCTTATTTCCAATCTTCTGACAGCCCGTCCGGCCCTAGTGGCAGAGTCATCTGTAAGCACAGTGGGAGAGAGACACAGACCAAATACACACAGAAGAGGGAACAAGAGGTTTCCAGCCGTTCCTACATTTTTCTCGCCAGTAAAGGGAAAGATCTGCGAAGCATATGGAGACGCACTCACAGATCAATTGGGAGAATTTTGAAATATGTGGCCATCCTACGAAAATTTATATCTTGACGCAGGATATGTTTTGATATTATAAGTAATATTCTCATAAAAATGTTTAGAGTGACACATGAGGAATGAAGGGAATCATAATACAAAAAGCACATGTTATGCCTTTGTTGGTGATTGAGACGTCCTCCTGATGAAGAGATCGACTTTCTTTCTAGCCTCATCTTTTATAGTTACTCAGGTCTACCTATCTGGAGACTATCAGAGAATGAAACACAGTGAGGATTAGTATAACGTGTGCGAGTTAGGAGAAGCAGGACTCCCTAGATCCTGGATAAATATAGTTGGTTTTACTAATTTGTCAAGATGTGTCCTTTGAGGATATCATTTTTCTTAACAATCCATATGCAAACCTTTATTTATTTGATATTTTTTTCACCTCAGGGCCTTTAGGAGAGATTTGGAAAAGAATTCTGTGAGACTTATGTTTTTAATATACTGCCCTAACTGCTCACATTTCTTTCAGGTATGTATTCCCAAGATCTATTTTAGATATATTTATTATGGGAGAAGATTCAGAAGAGATCTTAAAATAAAGTTTCCTTTTTCTGGTCTTTTTAAAACCAAGGAGCATGGTTTCTGAATTATGAAATACTCCACTGAGAACTCAGCAGGTGGTTCCAAATTAAACTCACAACCTTGTAGGATGACATTTTCCTTAGGAAGTCCCAGGATATAACTTTACCAAATGGACTCAAACCAAACACTTTTATGATAAAATATAAATCACTGAACCATGAAATCAAGAATCATATTCTTTATTAAAATATAATCAATATGAATAAGAAAATGAAGTGTTAATGTGCACTAACAGAGAGATTAAAAGTTGTGTAATTTCAAAAAATTCCTTATTGTTTTGAGTTCCATAGTTTGAAAGTTTGAATCATGTTGTAACTTTTGATAAGTTTTCATTCAGTTTTGTTGGTTATCTCTTATTCTTCCTTTTCATTCTTCTTTATTCACAGCTATCTAAATAAGTAGAATCAATGAAATCATTGAGAATACAGAAAAGGAAATAAACAGAATTTTCTACTCAATATACTACATTAGGATTTTCATAAATTTTAGTCAATCTATAAATCTGTTAGTGAAAAATAATGTAATAATAATGGTGGTGAGTCAAAATGTTGGCGAAATTCCCTAACATGAGTTTTCAGTTTTTGAAATTTTTTTCTCAAGTAGATGTACAAAAGGTTTTCAATTCAACATGTGAATTTGTGGATACAATGTCACCCCTTCCATCAATTTTCTCATCTCTTCCAACCCTACCCATTCCATCATTTTGCCTAGTTCCATTTCCACTTCCATGCATTGAATATTATGACTGACTGATTGGAAAGTATTTTATTGCCTCTTTTACCAAGGAAGTTCAACAACAATATTATCTTGTTAATAAATTGGCAGGCATTTTATTTCACTTATTTTTCTGGTAATATCATAAATAATCTTTTAAAAAGGCAAGGATTGCTAAAGAAAAAAGTGAACTTATATATATATATATATATATATATATATATATATATTCACAGTATTCACCTTGCATTTTTCAATTTTCTTTGTATTACCGTCATGCTCTTTCATGATTGTAGATTTCTTGATTCCTATAAATTTGACACTACAGTTTGAATTATTGAACTTGAGATACTAGGATATAAAATACATTTCTCATTTCCTTTAAAGTTGCAAATGGTACCAATTCACGTTTTCATGTTGGAAATTCAGGATCTTCTAAAAGGGCCTGGATATCACAGAAAGAGAGATGTCAAACCTCAACTTTGCAAAACAGTTTGATGAACTGTTTCATGACCCATTCAGTACTGTGTTATTTCAGGAACTTGAATATTCTGATTGAAAATGTGAAAATGTAAACAAAAGTTTATCTACAAATTGATTTTCATGTAATATTTTTATATAATAAACCCAACCTGGGCACAATGGCATTTATCTGTAAAGCTAGCTACTAAGGAGGCTGAAGCAAGAGGACTGCAATTCAAAGCCAATCCAGGCAGAAGTGGTATCTGTAATTAACCAGAAAACAGTTAGGCAAGAAGTATAGCTCATGTGGTAGAGCATCAGACATGAGGAAGCAGTTTGAGAGAGTGAGAGACGTTTAGTTCAAGTCACGATTCTGGCAAATGTACAAAAATAACCTTAAGAATGAAAAAAAATGAACATGATGCCCCCAGAATGTCATTTTCTTGGGAAACCAAACATACCTTCATTTATCTCATTTAACTTTTAACTCATGATATAGGTCACCCCACTTCTTTTTTGGTTTAGCTGATCACCTAAATATTCCTTGGAAAGATTATGCATACTTGAATGTGGTTAGTATAATTTTGCCTTTGCAGAAGTATTATAAGTCAGGGCAGTTCTTTGATTCTGTTTAATATACTAATTAATTGTGAGTTACCAAATAATAAATGCTGTCTTAGTAGTTTCAGGTGGTCCAAACTGCTATTTAAATGCCAAGGAGCTAAACTAAGCCAACAATAACCTCTGTGCATTCCTTCATCAGCCTTATGTTTCATTGTAACCAAACATTCAAAATTAAATGTTGCACTTCCTAGAACATTTTGGTTGTTGTCCTATCAAAAAACCAAGACCTGTTTCATCTCTACCTAATAAAGATTTTGGAGCACTTAAAAGCCTTATAAATAAGAGAGAGGGAGGGAAGGGAGAAAGGGGGAGGGAGAGTGAAAGAGAGAGAGGAGGAGGAAAGAAAGAAAGAAAAAAGGAAGAAAGAAAAAGAAGGAAAGGGAAGGAAGGAAGGAAGGAGGGAAGGAGGGAGAGAGGGAGGGAGGGGAGGAAAGAGAGGGAAGGGGAGGAAAAAGGAGGGAAAGGGAGGGAAAAGGAAGGATCTAGGAAGGGAAGGAGAGAAGGAGGGAGGGAGGGAGGGAAAGGAAGGAAGGAAGGAAAGCAAGATTACACCACATGAGGATGTTTTCCAGAAGACCTATACTGTTCTGAATCTGGCAACCAGTCTGAGAACTGTGTTGAACCTGAGTTATGATTTACTTACCACCTTTCCATAATATATTTTAGCAAATAAATTACTATATGGGCTCTGCTTTGTTAGAATAAATCCCAAGTTATGAGTTCAGAATAATTCTATGTCTTAAGGTATGAACATCTTCTGTAAAACATGAACTTTTGTATCCTATTCTACGCTAAAGGTTAAAAGGGATTTGAAGCCCCATAAAATGAGACAGTGTCCTTTTTTTTAAGTTCTAAACATTTCTGTACATTGTGACAAAATTGTAGTAGTTCCAAAAGCATACAAATTGTTTTATTCAATTAACGAAAGTTGTAGATGTCATGAAAGTAATGTTAATTTTATTACACTATATTAAACAAATATTCTTTTCATAGTATCCTTTTATATTAATCATATACTAATTAATGATCCAAAACATCTGTTTATATTTCATGACACTTTAGAGTACCTTCACAAATTTCTGTCTACCTTTACTCAAGGGGAATATGTAAATGCTAGTTTCATACTATTTAGATATTATTTAAAAATATAATGAAATCTGCTCAAATATTAAGCAACACACATTTGTTGGCTGAATAAAATATGACCAAACTGATCTGTAAAAGATAAAGCTATTTTTTAAAAAATATGGTGATGTGATTTTCATTCCCTTTAATTTTTCAAAATATTACATGATACAAAAATCATATGCACAATTTAGACTCAACCATTTTTAGAAACTATAATTTTTGATTCAAAAGAAATCTGCAATCTTGCAAGATGAGACTCCATTTAACAGTGCGTTTCCAGAGAAACTGGAGCTGCTTTTTCTGCCTTTCTTCTTAGACAAGAGCCTTATGATGACATATTTTAATATTCCACACACAAAGGAAAAAATAAAAACAGAAAATTCTATACAGCCTAAAATACTGGCCACAATGTAGCAGTTGAAAGCCACCTATGTGGAAATGACAACCAAATAAGCCCTTATTTTAGCTCTTTATCTTTCTAACTTTCACTTGATATATAAGAGCACATCCCCAGCTAGCGCACCTGAAAATATTCAGGGCTCTTTTCTCCATCCACAGACAGATGACATGTCACCAGCTCAGAAGTAGTTTCTTCCTTCCAGATTAAAACCTAAGCAGATGTGATATCAGATCTACATTTGTAGCTCATGTTTTTTCCAGACATAAAGGGACTAAAGTTGTATATCAATCTGATCTATCTATATATTTCTATATAGAGTTCTGAACACAGCCCTGCATATGCTCATAAATATACTGTAGATGAAGTAGAGGAGAAGGATAGTACTGTGGGCTATACTGTGGCTTTGGTGTTGTGCTTTTGTTATTACTAATCTTTCATAATAAGAATGATTTTTAAGAGGTTTAGATCTTAGTCTGGAATTGGGTTCATTTTACCTTCCTGTAACTAATTGTCACAGCACAAGTGTATATACTTACATGGAGTATGCACTTCAAAACATATATATAATTGCTAACAATCCAATCTGAGTGACTGACTATGTGTATCACTTTAGACATAATACGCCTTGGGTTCATTAATCATCAAAATCATCCTTACCATTAATTATCATTAGCCATAGTTATCCTACTGTACTCTAAAATATTAATTAATTAAAGATCATAAGAATGGTCCACATTCCTTCTGGCTATCCCCATTGGGCTGTTTGTCTAGAGAGAAAAGGGACAGAATTGTATCTTTGAAGGCTGAGCCAGCAGATCATCCAGAAAATGGCTTATAGCCAAATGGTACTTAATACCATATTCTAACTAGTGAATGAGATTTTAACAAATTCTATGCCTCATGTATAATGATAGGGTTTTTAGCTTCAATAATGGGTCTTTTCTTGGATAGAGGTGTGAATACTCCCTAAATAGTAACCAGACAAGAAAATTCCCAGGAAAGTAGAGTATCCTAAGGACAGAGTCTACTAAAAGGAAACAGTAAAGGAGACAATGCAGAGTAGGGAGCAGCAGCACTGTGGAGAACTTTCTGGGTTTCCCATCCTGTAATAATAGACTAGTACCAAACTTTACAAATTAAAACTACTGGCTTCAGAAAATTCTTATCTACCTGTGAAAAAGATATAATCTAGACAAACACACACATATATGATATATGTATATATATTATATTCAGTTAATCTGAAGTGAATCACAGATACAAATTTAGGAGACAAAAATATAGAACTCTTAAAAAGAAACAAATACCTGTCTTGTAATGTAGAATTAGGACAATGGATAAGTAGAAAGTAAAATAGGTAAGTTAGATCTCAATTCAATTAAATAATTTTGTGAATCAAAAACACAAAGAAGAAAATCAAAAGTAATTCACAGAAAAGACATTACTGGTAAATATATCTGATAAGGATTTTATTGCTACAATATATAAGGAATCTCTATAGTTCAGCAATAAGAATATAATCTAGACCAATTAAATTAAAAGATGAGCAAAATAACTGAATAAGCTGTGTCCCAAAGAAGAGAAACAAATGAACAACAAGCCCTTGAGAAAGGGCTCACCTTTAGCCATTAGAAAATGCAAATGTAAAGTGTAATGAGATTCCAGAACCAGGGTGGCTGTTATAAAAACACAAAACTAAGCAAACAGAGAGAAAAAAAAAACAACCAGTGGTAAGGATGTAGGCTAATTGGGACTTATATAAATTGCTACTGAAATTGTAACATAGTGCAGCCAATACGAACATAATTTGGCAGTTCCTCAAAAAGTTAAACATAGACTTACCATATGATCTAGCAATTCCAATGTTAGACACATGCCTTGGAAATGAGATAATTTTTAACAGAAATCTGGACACAAATATCCCTAGCAGAAAGTATGTTATGGTCAAAAATAGATTAAAAACTATAGATGGACACGATTAATAGATGAACCATCCACACAGAAATATACTACAATGAACTTTATTAAATTGTGCCATCAAAATGTGCCAATAAAATAGAGAAATTAAAAGTCAGTTGCACCTGTGATCATCAGTTTGGTGACTGCTTTGGTGACAAACAAGGTGATAGAACTGTAGAGGAGCCACAGCTCCACTTCTGAGTTTTTGATGGGTCATTGGAGATAAGAGTCTCAAGGACTTTCTTGTCCTGGCTACTTTCAAACCATGTTCCTCAGTGACTAGTCCTCCTCAGTAACTAAGATTTCAGGCATGAGCCTCCCATCCCTGCCTTACCAATAATTTTTACCATTTGAATAATATCTTTGTGTGTGTGTGTGTGTGTGTGTGTGTATTCAATTGTTGGAGTTAAATTATCATACCTCCAGAGCCTACTTCTAGTAAATTATACTGATAAAATAGAGTATCAAAAAGTATTTGTAGTTGCAAACTCAATAGTCCCTCATTGTCCACCATGGCCACAAATGGCAGCACTGTAGGCTTTTCTTTTCCTCTTTTTCCTTTTTCTTGCTTTGCCTTATCCTTAGTGAATGCTTATTAAGAGTTCTTTTGACACATAAAAATAAACTTAATTCATTAGTATACGGAAATTCTTTTTTTTTATTTTTGAAGTATTCTATATTGTTCTACTTTTTAAGCTTATGATTGGCCATTGTTTTAATTTTTTAAATTTATGATTAGAAACATTTTAAGATTTAAAGATTATAAATAAAGTGTAAATAAACCCATTTGGAATGTTAACCATATGCTTTCAAGTCATGAGATGTCCCAAAATATTGCAGAGACTAAAGGAGAAAAAAGAAAAAGAAAAAGAAAAACCTCTGGTTGCTTTAAGATAAATTCCTTTGTAGAGTTCACACGGCTAACCCTTTGGGGTATTGACAGCCCATTATTTTTCTTACGCACCATCTTTATCTAGAAAACTGAAAGAATAACTAATTATATCCTTTTGTAAATGAATGCTACAGAATAGCTTTTGTTCCACATAGTTTGAACTATGCTGCACAGGCGTGTTGAGAGACTTAAGAATTTAAGCGTGCAGGTTTTTGTGTGCACATTAATGGGAAGCCCTCTAGAAGGACTGTAGTCCTGGGTCAAGTGTGGAGCAAGGATTATGCACCTGTATTTTGCTCTGAGTTTACCAGTTTAGTCATTCATTAGATGCAGGGGTGAGGTGGAGGGGGATGAGGAGGAATGAGGAGAGATGTGATATGGATTAGCTGCTTTGTTGAATGGCAACTCCTTTATGCAATTACTTAAAGATAATAAAAATGCGATTTTAAAATGTTTATCTAGGTTCTCTAGTTCAGCTCTGGAGACCATTGCTATATGCCTCTCATTCCACTTCTGTAATTACCCTGATAGGCAGAATAATTACAGTTGTCATATGGAAGCACAGGGCAGGGCAGGGCAGAGCTGGGGAGGGGAGAGAAGGGAAGAGAAGGGAAGAGAGGGGAACGGAAGGGAAGACAATATAAATTAACCTACAAAAGAAGTTTAGTTACTTCTTGTAATTAGCTTTTGTGTTTTTTTCCCCTGTATCATAATACTTTTTTCCTAAGTCTTTGTCACAGCTCCACAGTTTTGTAGAATTCTGTTGCAGCACATACATTTAACTTCATTAAACAGCAAGAAGAGACCTGAGTTCCCAAAGCTCCTCGAAGAATAATTCCCAGCTGCATTCAAAGGTGAAGCAGAGCTAAAGGACACAATGTTTGAAAAATAATGTTTTTGTATGTATTAACTAGGAACTACAGCAACATAGCTGTGTAGAAGAGCATGATTTGGGTACTGATAAAATGAAGGGGTGGGGCTGGGAAGTTGGGCTCAGTGGTAGAGCGCTTGCCTTGCATGCCTGAGGCCCTGGGTTCGATTCCTCAGCACCACATAAGCAAAAAGAAAAAAGCCAGAAGTGGCGCTGTGGCTCAAGTGGTAGAGCGCTAGCTTTGAGCTGAAGAGCTGAGGGACAGCACTCAGGCCCAGAGTTCAGGCCCCACGACAGGACCCCAAAAATAAATAAACAAATAAAATGAAGGGGTGTAAAAAGTTTAAAAGTGGAAAATTGGCCTACCTAGCTTTCTTTATGCATAACTGCTCTTCACTTCTTCATTCCTGTTTCCCTTCTCTCTGCCTCATGAAGGGAATTGATCGTAATTGACAGGAAATCTATCTATGTGCAAACAAGCAACTGCACCGTATCTTGTAACTTGAGAGGTCTGATGTAAGCACAGGTCCCAGGAGAGTTCTCAGGTCGCTTCTTGCTAGCAGGGACACTGTGCTTTGTGGGATGATGCTACTCCGTCCATTCAGAGCAAGACAAAGTATAGGGACCAGTGTGGGCAACAGATAAAGCAGGTGACTTAAGTAGAACATGTCCTCCACATTAGTCATTGTTCAAGGTGATTTCTGTCCATTGTCATATCGTTCAGCAAAAGAAATAGCTATTATAATGACTATTTATTAGCATTACTTTTATGAATTTTTATTACTCTCTGCTTTTCTAAGAACATCAATGTTTAGTAACAATAGTTTTAAAATGTTTGATACAGTATTACAATTCAATAGAATAATAATTTTGATCTCCTGTTGATACTTTTTCTACTTATACTAACGCTATTTTAGATGTTTTAAGGCATGACCCAGGTATAAACTTAATTAGTCTTTTGTATTTGTGTAAATCAGTTGTATGAAGAAGTTTCATTGTGATATTTATGACAGGCATGCTTGGTGCTTTGTACAATGCCTTCAAGTACATAAATATACTTTGATCAAACGGACTCTTTCCATATGACTCTTTATCCTTTCTGTAGTCTTAGAACACTTTTGATAGTTAGGGTGGGCTTCTTATGCTCATTTGTAATAAGCTTCAGCATGTATATATATATATATATATATATGTATACAAGGACATTTTATGTAATGTACTTGTGTTTTTCAACCTATTGGTCTCTCCTCTCAAAAAGAACATATTTCACAGGCAAGCTGTAGTGTAATTTTCCTTAAAATCCAGTTTCCACATACAAGCAAAGCTATTCATTACTTGCCTTTCTGAGTTGAATTTATCTCCCTTAACATGATGTTCTCCACTTCCACTCATTTTCCTGCGAATGACACAATTTCATTCTTCTTTATGGCAAATTATACACCATTGTCTATATAGACCATATTTTTTTATTCGGTCTTGAGTTGTTGAATAACTTGGCTCCACATCTTGGTTCTTATATAGCAGTGCAGGTATCTCCATTGTAACCTGATTTGTTCCTTCCTCCTCAAGAAGTAATGGACATGGGATGGAAATCTACTTGTCACTATTTACTGACCCCTTTATCATCAGCATCATTGTTGGGTTATATATACATTGTCCACACATAAAGACCTCCGGATAATAGATGACCGATTAATAAGGTAGCATTTAGAAAAGACTCTCAAGTGAATCTCCAAAGAATAAGTTGGGTTGGTTTCAGCTCAGTCAGAATTTATTCCCTTTTTAATAAGACATTACATTGCCCTCCCTTTTCCAGATTCTGGTCCCACTGCCTTCAGGATTGCAGGCTACTCCTCATGTACTATACACACTATTTTATTTCCTATGATCATAAATAAAATTTTCCTATTGGTCTATTAGATATAGTTAACAAGTTAAAGGGACTGATTTATCACTGAAGTCTGAAGCATAGCAGGGTAACCTTAATATCAGGGGTTATTAATTGTACGTCATGCCCCAAGTTGTTTTATTATAATTAATTTTCCTGTGAGTAAGTAGAAGTGGAGGTGGGCCAAATCCCCCAGCTTAGACATAAGAGCCTCTGGCCAGTTCTTGGCTCTTAATTGTTCAGTGGCTAAAGTGGCCCTCAAGTACCCAAGGATTATCTCCATGCATTTGAATGGTTTCTGGCTGGAAAGTTAACAGCTGAGTGCATTTTGGGTAAAAACTAAAGGAAATGGTTGATAAAAATATCAATGCTGTGTATCTGCTAAGGGAGATACAGATCTGTTCTTTCTCAAACCACTGTTAAGCTGTCACACTCACACACGCTTATCACAGAAGCCATTATCTAACGGCAGTGTTATCTCCAGACATTTTCCTGACTAGACAGAAAGAATCTGTGCGGGCAGTCATTCTTCTAATTTGTTTTAAGGAGGCCTGTGCTGGTTCTTTGGTGAGGAATCACTTACACCAGCTGTTAAAAATCTACGGACCGTGACTGAATGCATAGGCTACCCCAGGTCCCTTTTAACACAAAGTGGAATGTGGTTTCAAATTAGTGAGGCAAATAAGCAAGATTGAAGAAACTGATCATAAATTTCAACCTGAACCATGGGGAGGAAGATCTAGTTAAGTTTATTAAAAATTGTTTAATTATACAAGGAAATGGAGCTCCTCTTAGTAGCTTTGTGGTGGGAAGAGGGACATTTGATTAGAAACAGGCAAGTAAATAGGATGCTTGGAAAAGCATGACAAAAAGCAATGGTGAGCTAAGAAATGAGTACCAGTGTGTGCACCAGGTGGTGAAGCAGAGTTGTGCTATATAGAGTCGTAAATACCCTTTGTTGATCAACTTCCAGGAGACAGCAATGTAGCACATCCAGTTTTTGACACAGTATCTGATAGGGGAGGAAAATGAATACTCAGGCACAGAGGGTCCTGGGAATTGTAAATATGTTATTTTTGTTGTTTCAATAGAGTTATACAAAGATTCGATTGTCTTCCTTGTTAACTAAGAAAAGAGAATTCAAAGAAATATAATTTACAAAGACTGGATTTGTATGCCTTATATGTGTAGCTAGCAAATCATCAATTTGTGAATGAGATTACTTAATGAATTTTGTGTCATTGAATATCATAAAAGTTAACCAAAGATTCAAGGTGATTCCTTTAAGCCATTCCTGATTTTTAATCATTTTAAGGTGAAGATAATATATGCTTATACAAATGCCTTTTTTTCTTTGCATCCAAAGCAATACTTTCACAGACCATTTTACCTTTCTAGAACTTACATTGTCCAAAGCAGCACTTTAGAATATTTTCCCACAGAAAAACCTCCCACTATTGGTATGTATATATTGCTTCCAAGAAAACTAATTTTAGGTCCACATGATGAAGAGTCTCTTCACTCGTGGGAGATTTGACCGACTTCCACACACCCACCTGAAAGATAAGAAGCTCATGTTCATCTATCACGGCAACGAGTCAATATTGAACACCAGAAACTGCAGAGGTGACTTCTCAACAAGCAAAAGACCAAGTGTTGCAGCTGGCAGTGCCGATGTTACAACATTAAACAATAAAGGTAGAATTCATGGGTTTTTCTATTAAAGTATGGTGTTTACCTCATTCAACTTCCTCAAGTAGAATTCCCATATATATTTGTCTATGGTTCATCTAATACTGCCCAAAGAAAGATTCATTTGATTAACTCTGTGTGAAGATCAGAATTTATCTTGCTGCCAGATACCAGAGGCACAGGGAATCCCCAAGTTCCTGTGGAGTTGTCAAGGAGCAAATGAACTGATTTCTGTGTCAGTTATTCCATTTGCTCACGGGAACCATCGCTCTTTCCAGCATCAAGTCCTGTTGACTCCGTTCCAAACCTCAGAACATCCTTGCCAACCCCCTTCGCAGAGGTGGTGCCTTGGAAAAGCATGAGCAAATGGAAAGGAGTTCGTGCTTCAGGAAACCCACACTACGTGACTGGAGGTGTGCAATCCTCGGTGATTCCTATTCTCCACCATCTCTTAACTGCTGACTTGGAAGCTCTTCTTCATCTTTGTACACTTTGGGCCCAGGAATCTTTATACCATTCATACTCAAAGTATGAAGTACTTCCATCAAGAGTACCTGTGAATAAATTTTAAAAGTCAGAGAATGAAGCCAGAGCAGAATGTCCAGCCATGTGGAATCCTACCTTCTGTCAAGACGTCAGCCTGGACTTTTTCCTGCTCATCATGGTCACCCTCAACTGTACATCATTTCCACCAAATAAATGTCTGTGGATCTCCTTCCACCACACACACTAAGGGCCCTCATATCCAGGCAAGGGTCCTCCCTACAACGGAAGGTGTAGGAGCCAAGGTATTTAATAAGGACATCAAAATGAAATGCAGATTCTGAGATGAAATGTCTTTATCGTGTCTTTTGCCTTGTAAACTGTTTATGCTTTGCTTATTTTTTTTTCAGGGTCCAGGGTGAGTTTATTAATGGAGAACCACCATCCCCATGCCCCACACGATGCCCAGACACTACGGTTCTCTTTTGTCACAGCATACAAGATAAATCAACAATCATACTAAAACATACCCAATACCCCTTAAGTCAGTGGATTGAACATTAAATCTCGAAGCAGTATTGTGTTACACTTTGATTCAAATCCTGTTTACAAATTGAATAGCACTTGTAAAGATAGCAAAGTTTCTATGAGGGCAGTAGGGTATTTTCCTATATTATGGTCGGATATCCAAATGTATAACTCTTAAAGCTTTCTTGAAGAAGGTTCGCTCCCTTCAGCTCGGAATCCACTGAGTTTCGGCGCCGGTTCCTCCTTTGTGCTTTTCGGCTCTACTTTGTTACGTGGATGGCACATTTGAGCTGAAGAGCGCAAGGACAACACCCAAACCCAAAGTTCAAGCCCCACGACTGACAAAAAGAAAAAAGAAAAAAAAAGTAAGTTTGCTTTGCTTTTTTTGTTTCAAGAGATTCTAGAAATTCTACAGCTAAGGATTTTTTAAAAATTTACATTGGTTTTAAAAATCCTTATGATGGATGTAAATTTGATCATTTTTATATCACTGGTATCCCAACTACCTTATTGTTTTAGGTATATTTGAGAAGAGTCTTTTTTTTTTGAGTTTCTAAAATTTTGTGCAACATTTTAGCACAAGAGCATGATCACCATAATACTTTTACTGAAATAAGACCAACAGTCTTTCTGTAACACACTTTATAGTTTTTTGAAGATGACTTAAAAACCATGGGAATGGGTGTTTGATCTGATATTATTATGTGCTTTGGGTTCACTTCTTTAGTCCAGCACAGAAGCGGCTTTCTGCGGGGCTGTGTGACACAACTGTGAATTGTCACTCTAGCTGCTTCAGAGATGACAGGTGAATACACAAGATTGTTCTATTTAATTTGGCTTTAGAAATCTCATTGTGTCTTCAAATTAAGACACAAACTCTATCTTCCTTAACTAAAGGAAATGTTTTGTGTTTGTATTACAGGGTGTTGAATAGACAGACAAGCTATATATATAAAACCTAGGCTACATGACCTTTTGGGGTCATAAACCACTTTGAAATACTCATCACAATGTAAATTTTTTTTTCCTGGCTGTTTGAGCACCATCTGAATCCATTCCCATGAAAATCATCACAAATATTTCTCTGAGTAACACTTTGCACATAGCATTCTGAGTATACTCAGATATTTCCAAAGATATTTTGTTAGCGTATCTTAGTTGTACAAGTGGGTTGCATTGGTAAATTTTCATATGTACATACAATGAAAACATTTTAATCTCAGTCTTCCATCACTTTTTCTCATTCTTCTCTCAGTTGACTCATGTTTCAAGACTACTTCTGTTCAAGAAGAGCTTGGGCAAAGTGTATCTTATGACTTGGTGGATATACAAAGTTTTATTTTAAAATTTCCACATAAATTTGTGAGTCTTTTAAAATTATAGAGCAATAACAGTTTTGTCACTACCCTTCTTTCAGCTCAGTTGTAAAAAATAAATTTGAGGAGAATGTTGACAAAACTGAAATCCATCTTTCTTATGATGTGCTTATTAAAATAGTTTTATGACTTCTCATTGCCTGCTTCTATTCATGAAGTGGCCAGTGACAAAATGAAGTACTCACACTTAAGCAATTCTGTATTCATGTATTAATTTTGATAATGTTGCACAATTTTATAGTTGTACAGTTTTATATAATCAATGTTCTTGAGATAGTAGAATGTACTTAAAGTAAGTTTATTTAATTTCATGAACATTTTGATTGGTCACGAGTGTCATTCATATACTGGTTTGCATATGTATCTAGGATCATTGTTGAAATAGAATACTTCCTGTACCTAAGCAAATATGTCTGGCTTTATTTTTGGTTGAACAATTATGGAGAATTTTAGTAATATTGGTAGATTAATCTTTTTTCTGATTTTGTTTAGTTGTAGTTTTATGGATATGGTGCTAGTCCTAAAATACATAATGTTTCTCTTTACCCTTTTCAAAATTGTCTAAGGCAATATAAATCTTGCAATATGGTGTCAGAATGAAATCTGTGTTGCAAATAGACATATTCATGTTTCTTTCTTTAAACCAGTGTCTAAATTTGTAAATCTCATATTTTATTTCCATCACCTACCTTGAACATCAGTTTCCAAACATGAAAAAAATACAGAATGAATATTTTAACACAAAAATAAACGCTGGGTATTCTTAGAATATGAATCAAAAGTTTACTCAAATATATTTAAAATATTCATCATATGTACCACAAACTACATATAATTCTAGCTATCATCTAACATTACTTTTTTAACTTCCTTAATGTATAACCTTTAATAGGCTTTAGAGTTGAACCTTATTTGAGAAATAGATTATTTACAAAACAACTTATTACACTTTTACATAGATATTTTAAAATATTTCTAACTAAGTTAAACAAATTACATGAAAAGATAATTTTTAGAATTTTCAAAGTTGAAATTTCAAGTTAAATGAAGATACCCTTTTAAAAATTATTGTCATTGTAGAGTTGGTACCCAGACAGGTTACAGTCACATGAATCAGGTAATGAGTAATGAGTACAATTCTTTTTTAACCATGCCTCCCCATCCATTTCTCTCTCCTGGTTTTTCCCTCCCATCTCCACCCACAAGATGTAGAGTGCATTTTCCACAATGTCTAGTAAGTATCATGATTGTATTTGTTCACCCTTTTTCCATCTTTTCAGGGTCCTCCCTTACCCTCCAAAATACAAACAAACTAGTACGAGAAAAGGAAAAGAAAACATGAACAGCAACATTGGCAAATGCAAAATGTCTCTTGTTTCCTCTTTTTGGAGTTCATTTTATAGAATATTATTTTATTTGATCCTATGCACATAGCCATTAACACTTTGTCAGCTGCACCTATGTAATATCCTCCTTTGGACTCAGTGTGTGAATGTGTAGAGACCTGTATTATTTATTACGTGTGCATCTACATATTTAATCATTCTGTGTGTTTACTTGTAGATTTATAGGCACATTCTAGTTACCACAAATAAGAGAAACCATGCACCCCATATTTCTTTGATTCTGGCTTACTTCGCTTATTATAATTTTTTCCAAGTCTTTTCATTTCTTTCTCAATGTACAATATCATTCTTTCTGATGCATGAGTAGTATTCAATTGTGTATATACACCACATATCTGGCCATAAAAGAAGTACAAATCAAAACAACATTGAGATTCCACCTCACTCCAGTTAGAATGTCCATTATCAAGAAAACTAATAACAGATGCTGGCGAGGATGTGGCTAAAAGGGAACCCTGTTTCACTGTTAGTGGGAATTCAAGCTTGTTCAACCACTCTAGAAAGCAGTATGGAGGTTCCTCAAAAGTCTAAACATAGAGCTTCCCTACGACGCAGCAATCCCACTCCTGGACACCTATCCAATGGACAAAATCAGGCCACACTAAAGCCACCAGCACAACCATGTTCATTGCAGCTTTGTTTACCATAGCCAAGATATGGAATCAACCCAGATGTCTCTCAGTGGATGAATGGATCAAGAATAATGGATCAAGAAAACATGGTATGTATAAAAGTACCTCTTAAATTTTGCCAGCCATTAGCAAAGTTTCCTGTTACATTTTAATTGCTTATAGTTAATCATTACAGAGAAATTTAAATTTGAGAAAATCTGTCTAGTACATATTACATATAGAGAAATATATTTTACATTCTTTATTTCCATCTGTCCACATTAAGAACGTATAGGTTTATTCTGCTCACTTGAAATGAACATCAATAAAATTAATATTTTTGGCCTGTTAAATCAACTCAGAATTCTACAGAGTGATATAATTGGTACAATACTTATTTATAATAGTTTTCAATTGAATGTTAAGTACTGTTTTCTAGGGCAATGCTATATAAGGAATCTTGCTATTACTAACAGTGTGAGACACCCTTAAGGAATAGAAATGAATAAGTTCTCATTAAAGAGATGGAGACACTAGGTACATTAGGCCATTAATGTTCTGGCTCTTGCCTCTGCCCTAGTCATTAACCAGGACATTGCTCTTGAGCTTTTAACATCCATTATTTATGCAATGTATCTTAGCTGCTTCAAAGAATGACAGATATGAAGTTAGGTTATGTGTCTCTTTGCTACTGTGAGATTTCAGAGTGTGCAGATAGAAAAAATTATCAGATCATATATTATCTCATTACTAGCTTCCTTTTTCATCCTTTTATGTAAAATCTTCCATTTTTCTCGAACAAACAATATAATTTAAAATATTTATTTTATTATTTAACTTAGGGTGGCTCACATCTGTCAGATAAATAAATTTACTTGCTTTTTAAATTCTCAAGACAGCCTAAAGTTTAGAAAAGGGTGCTTGGAGTAAGTATTTTCTTTTCTACTACATTTAGCATGATATAAGTGTGTTGTACCTATAAACAACACATATAACTGAAGAAAACATATGCTTATTAGCAGGTGAAAAATGAGAAGATCAGCTCATCAAGAAGCAAGATCAGAAAACAAAACAGAGAAAGAGGCGTGGCGGGGGGGGGGGGAGAGAAAGATGTTGATTGAGTTGCTTCTGCTTCTTAAAATCCAGAAAACCAACCTGTAATCTGTTCTAGTCAGGAGACAGTGATCTGGAAGATTATGGTTCAAACAGCCAGGGCTCCCAGTTTTGCCCCTCCTGTCTCCTCTCCCTCCACAAATGCACAGTTCATTTCCAACATAGTATCTAGTGAATATCACTGCGGAATTGGTTCATTCTTTGTACCACAGCTTCTGTGCATCCCTTTCCCTCCCCCAAATCAGATAAACTTATATATAAGACAAAGAGTTCAGAAATCAAATACAGGGACAAGAGAGAGTCATTGAAAGCCCAAAACACAGTCAGAAAAGTGGGTGCAGAGATCATGGCGTAGGAGATCAATTGAAAGACTTGAGGTGAATTATGTGGAAATATATGTACTTGTATAACCTGTTTGAGATAGAGTGGGTAGAGGTTGAAAGTGAAACTATCTTCTAAACTGCCCTGAGAAGGTTTAGAAGCAGTATTTGAACTTTGTTGGGCCACTGGAAAGGAAAACAAGAAGCCACTAATGTGGATGCTCAGATACCACACTGATGGCTTCCCTGAGATGATGGTGGGGTTTTCTCAATATCTATCCATCCCATGGGAGAATGTGTTTCAGGAACTTTGTTTTTTTTTTTTTTGGGGGGGTCTGGTCGTGGGCCTGAACTCTGGGTCTGGGCACTGTCCCTCAGCTCTTCAGCTCAAGGCTAGCACTCTACCACTTGAGCCCCAGCACCACTTCTGGCTTTTTTTTTTCTGCTTATGTGGTGCTGAGGAATCGAACCCAGGGCCTCTGGCATGCAAGGCAAGCGTTCTACCACTGAGCCACCTTCCCAGCCCCCATGGGAGAATGTGTGAGTGAGGTATGAATCAGGTAGCTTGTTTCCACACTTCCTTGAGGTTTCCAAAGGACAAAATAGGGTCATAAAAGAAAAGGCATATCTACTGGAAATCATATATTTCGACTTCAAGTTCTCATTGACATGGTCAGTATTTATGCTTTAGTAGTTTTGCCTGGCTCTTGTGCTACTGTGAAATGTCACAGCTCCATTAGACCAGTCATTGAGACATTTGATCTTGTGTTAAATTAACTTCACTATGAGAAGCAGTGGTTCTATCACAGAGTAGAAAAGTCTAGCTGTTTGTAGGTGTGGGCATTGCTTTTGTAAGTACAGCAATGTTTTGGTTTGGGTTATCATCAAACATTATGAACTTCTCTAATCATTTACAGAAAGGAGAAGTATCATTTGGTTCTTGTTCACTAGGAATCCTTTAGAGAAATGTATGCATTTTAATGGTGTACTTTCTAATGCTGTTTTTTTTTAAACTAAGGTCTACCATAATTTTTGTAAATATGCACCATGATGAAAGCTAATTTTAACACTTTACTATGATAAGAAAGAAGAAATGAACATTTTTAGAAGAGAAATTACATTTAAAAGAGTCACATACAAAGGCTAGGTAAACTGCTGAAAGACCAAATATGTGCCTCTTCTATGCTGTGGTCCCTTGCTTTTTCAAGGCTGATTCATGTTCAGTGTTCAAAATCCTTCCTCCTTGACAGTATTTATTTATCATCCTACTTTTAATCTGAAAAATTCTACCTGGTAATATATAATGTTGCCTTTAAGATCTCTTGACATATTACGTTCTGCTACTTGAAAATTCATACTTTCAATATTTTCTGCTGAAAGATAAATATGTCCAATTGCATAAGGTTTGACAATCAGCTATTACAGGAAAGGAGGAGAGCATTGATCCCCCAATATTCTGAAGTTAGATAGAAAAGAACAGAAATGCATGGCCATATCTTGGGGCATAAAGAAATGAAATACAGGGAGAAGGTTCAGAAAAATTATCTGGTTGGAATTCTTCTAGTCTGCTTTCATCCTTTCCTTCCTCTGGATTCAAATGTCTACTAGTAGCATCATTTGCATCTCAGAGCAGGATGGATATTCCTCTTTTCTATCTCTTCCTTTATATCAGGCAAGATTGCATTTGGTTGTATGTAAAGGGCATCGATTTGAACAAGAAGAGTTAATTATTTTTCTTCTATAAAAATGTATACTGTACCCATATAATGCTGGTGTAACAGCTTGGGGATGCTGTCAAGGATCCAAATTCCTTCTCATTTTTGGCTTAGGTTGGAGATTTTCACACTCACATTATCAATGTTGCTGCTTCTTCTTCAGACATGATGGTTGAGTGCCAGGCAGCAAGGAGATTCTGGAAAACAAAAGGCTAACCACAAAGCCTCTTTCCTCAGATATTAAAAAGCAAAAACAATAAATTAAGCAGAGTGACTCCGATTTACTATTACTTTGCACAAGAACTATCTGCAACTACCTGAGCAGAAGACTGCAATACTAAGTAAGGGCTTGTTAGGGTCAAGAGAATAGAATGTCATTGGCTCTGACTAGTAAACTAGTGGTAACTATATTGACATTAGAGTTGCTAAGTTTTAAAGGGAAAGTGTATTCTTACTTAGATGAATCACAAAAGATGGTTGCAAAGCATTTAGGAAACTCAAAAGAGCAAAAGGAAAACAATTTATAAAAAACTAAAACTCTACTTCCCAAAAGTTTAATACTAATTATCTGTCTTTTCTTTGTCTTCCCCTATTCCCTTGCTTTGTATATATTGCTTTGCTGCTTGGGTTTCAAAAATGGAATATTAAAAAATATTCTGTATCCTGGTTTGATTTTTTCTTTTTCTTTTTTTTTCTCTCTCTTTCTCTTTTGGTAGTAAGTGATTTCGAAGTCAGCTGTTTCTCAGATGGCATTCTACCACTGGTGCCACTCATTCAGCCCTATTTCTTGATAGCAATTTTGGAAATAGAGTCTCATAGACTTTTCTTCCCTGTCTGGCTTCACATTATCATCTCCAGCTCTCAATCCCCCAACTGCTAAGACTATAGGCATAAGCATCCAGAACTCACCTGATTTTTTAACCTAAAAATTTCATATAAATATATTTGATACTAATATCTATTGTTCTAAAAGGGAATCCTCATAACTGATAACATTTGATTATGTATGTATATTTCTTAAATTCTTCTACAGCATAATATTTCTATTTCTTCAATTGTTTTAACTCTATACAATATATGTTTTTGTTTATTTGTTTGTTTTTGGTCATAGGGCCTGAACTCCGGTCCTGGGAGTTGTCCCTCAGCTCTTCGCCTCACAGCAAGTGTTCTACCTCTTGTGTGTGTGTATATAAACACACACACACACACATATATATATATATACATATATACATATTCCTGTGTGTGTGTGTTTGTGTGTGATACTAGAATTCAATCCAGTCATTTATAAATCATTCTAAAATGCATTTGGAAAAGTAAACTTAATTAAAAATTATTCTCATTTTAAGACTTAATAAATCCTTAAAATAGCATTACAGAAAATTTCATGAATTCACAGTATTTCCTCACACTTCTCATAATCCACTCCTATTAGAGGGAAGCTTTTTTTTTTTTCTGAAAAGGATTAGATACTTTAGGAATCAAACAGACTTCCATGCACAGAAATCACTCATCCCATTCCCCAGAAATCACTTTGAGTTTCAATCCTGATTATGCAATGGCAGGAACACTCTAGAAACTACTATGAGTGATTCAGGATGTACCTTGAAGTCACAGGTCACTCTTCAAGGTCATCTAATTCTCAAAAAAGTCAATATTAAAACCTAGAGGTCCCTGTGCTTAGAATCATGAAGCCTCGCTTTAGACTTGTCATTGTTAATGAGGTTTGGGAAAGGTTTGGATAACACCTGGTAACTAATACACACCAAGACTGCACCAATTGAAGAAATGGCAAAGAAAAGGCAGAAATCTGGAAGTCAAATAGCAGAGCTCTTCTTGATAAAATTGTATTGGAAAAGAAGACCTGCTCTCTTCAGCTTAGCTTAGCTCCTCGTGAATGCCCTTTCGACAACTGAGATAACCCTATTTCTTTGCGGGACATTCTGCCCGCTGCTGACCACTGAACTCACCAGTTACCACACTGTGAGAAGGAGACTTGAATGTGCTTGTGAGGAGAGGGGGAGAGCACAGGACAGGCTGACCCTCTATCACTGGTCCCTGTCAACAACTGCAGCACGACAGAGGAGACCAGAGCCTCTGTTGGAGGCAGGAAATGAGTTTTTCTCCAGCAGTTTGAGAATGCTATTAGGTCAGACTGTATTTAGTACATATTCTTATGATTTTGTGTGTCACTCCTGGGGCTTGAACTCAGGCCCTGGGAGTGTCCCTGAGTTTGTTCCCCCCCCCTTTCTCTCTTTCTGTCTAGCTCTCTGTCTGTCTGTCTATCTGACTGTCTGTCTCTCTCTCTGTCTCTCCCCTTCTTTTCAAGGCTAGCATTGTACCACTTAAGCCTTTTACTTTCAGCTTTTTAGTGATTAATTGGAGATAAAAGTCTCCAAGGCTTTTCTGCCTGTTCTGATTTAACTACGGTCTTCAGATCTCAGCCTTCTAAGTAGCTAGGATTATATGCATGAGCCACCAAGCAGTACTTGGCAGAGTACAGCAGTTTTACAGAGTATTTTGCAAGATTTAACAATCCAATACGCAAAATGGATTCTAAAAACCTCTGAGCATTCTGAATGATACCTTTAATTCAGAATGTCAATTGTATTTCTTCAATGTTTGATATAGACCCACGTAATTATTTCAGCACAGCACAAGCAGCCCATGAGTACTTTTTCCTGCATCTCTCCTGACAAAAGAAGGAAAACAACTCAGGCACTTACCAATTATTTACAGTAACTTTAAGATCTTGAAAGAGCTTTACCTATAAACAATTTGATAATAATAATTTTGCTTTCTGCCTTTTTTGGGGGGCAGTTTAGCTGATTTTTCCACTTCTTTGGCAGGCATAAATCCTGGATTGCTGGTTTTCCCAAGGTAAAAAATGAGAATTTTGGTATTTTTCTCGATGTTTTTGAGGTTGAAAGCATTGTTCACCTCTCCACCACCCTCTGCAGATGAAAAGTAAATCCCTACTATGGGCCTGTGACATTGAGTACACATGTACCTGTTAGCTAGTTAGAGCTCAGGCTTCTATGGTGTTTAAAATCACTGTCCATTTCTTAATAAGACTGTTTTAAGAATGACATGGCCCCATTTGTTATGAAATGGAACGACTTGGAAAAAATTATATAAAAGTGAAATAAGCCAGGCCCAAAGAAACATAGGTCCTATGGTTTCCCTTATTTGCAATAACTAGTATATGTCTGAGTCAAGCAGAAAAGGTCAGATAAGTCGATGTTAGGGGAATGAACCCCAAGATAAGTACTCAAATGTTTTTTTTTCATTTTTCTTTCATGCAATTGTTTCTAACATATTTATAAGATGATTTCTTTGTTGCTTTGTATGTCCCTCCCCCACAGTATAACCCCTGATTTCACTGTATTTGATGTTGGTATAATTTGTGGAGGGGAAAGACAAAAACAAATCGTTTAAATAGGGATACAGGTGGACCCATTGCAACAATGAGATGTACAAGTCATTATGTCGAAAAAGAACTTTATAACTTTGGTGGGGAGGGGATTGGGTGGGAGGAAGTGGGGGGAGGATGGGAAGGGATGGGAAGGGGAAACAAAGAGGAGGCAACAATGCTTGATAAAAAATGTACTTGTTATCTTGCCCATGTAATTGTAACTCCTCTGTACGGTATTCTCACAATAAAAAAGACTTTTAATGAGATATGCTAAATAATGTGTAATTCATCCATTTAAAATGTACAAACCAATGGTTTTTAGCACATATGCAGAGAAATGCAAGCATTTCACAGTTAGCTTTTGGATGATTTTTATCAAACAGGGTAGAAGAAAACCAGAAATCTTTGAACCCATTAGCAATGCCCACCCTCAGTAGTAAGCAAAATGTCTATTTTCTGTCTTTATTTCTGAGTTATTTCTTTTAAATGGAAGCATTCAATATGTTATCTTTTTCAGCTGACTTATTTCAAAAAGCAGAACATTTCCAATCTCTTAATAATCAGCCAATCTGGGTCCTTTCATTTTGCCTGAATGAAAATTCGGGGGAGAACTAGCAGTCTACTGTTGCTGACAGTCCTGGCTCCCGAGTGCTAAAACCCTCTCCTCTAAGGCTGTATTTGCAGACATTGAGGTTTACAGCTGCAAACCTTGAGAGCTAGGGCCCTGTTGCTCCAGGCTTGAGTGTCCAGGGACTTAGGGTTGAGTTGGAAGCTTTTTTGTTTTGGGCTTTAGTCACCAGGCGCCTCCACACCCAGAAGTTATTCTAATCACTTGTTGCTAGCAGTAATAAGAGGATGTGAGCTGCCAAGCTATCTCAGATCTTACTTGATAAAGTAGCAAATGCCAATATTGTATTGTTTTTCTATTGGTGAACAATATTCCATTGGGTGCAATGGACTATTATTTATTTATCCACTCATGGATATAGATTGGTAATTTCCACTTGGGGGCCTTTAGGAATAAGCGATGTTACAGATATCTGGGCAAAGTTTTTGCAGATGTATGCATCTTTTTAAATATGGTTTCATTAGGTCTCAGTTTATCACTGTAAGAAACTCTCAACTCTTTTCCAAGGTTGCTACTCCATTTTTCATTCTTGTAATGACTTGTAAGGATTCCATTTGCCCATCTCCTCATCAATCCTTGTCTCTGCTTCTTTTATTCCACTTTGGTATTTGAGTTTTGTTATTGTTCATTTACTGACTTTTAAAATATGTTGTTTAGAAATATCTATGAATCATAAATTGGCTGAATTTAATTAATGTATGTATAGTATGATATTTTTGTAAGGAGAACACTTGAAAATCTACAATGTCAGTACTAAAAAAAAAATCTGTATTTCTATTACCTGTACTCATCATGCTATACAATTGATCTCTTAAATTGATTCCTCCTGTGTAACCATTTAACTCTGTATACCTATGAATTCAAATATTTAGCTTCTATATATAAGTGAGATCGTACAGCATTTGTCTTACCATGTCTAGATTATTTTACTAAACATAATGTAATCTAGGCTCATTAGCTATGTTGCAAATGACATTATTTCCTTCCTTTTTAGGGCCAAGAGAATTTCATTGTCTATTTGTTTATGCTTTATTTATCAGTTCATTCTCTCTGGGCACTTCAGTGGACTCCATATCCCGATGAATGCTTTAGTGAAAATATGGATATGCAAGTATCTCTTCAACAAGCCAGATTCATTTTCTATGTATATAACCCCAGGTGGTGGATAATACACTCTTCCTATTTTTAATGATTTAGGAAACCTCCATATTGTTTTCCATACTGGCTATTCTAATTTACATCCCACAAAAATTATGTAATAGTGTTCCTTTCTCAATATCTCACCAACACTTATCTTTAAGTCTTATCCATAAAAGCCATACTAAATGATTTGAAGTGAAATCTCACTACTGATTTAGATTGCTAAGTAGTGATTTCGAATATTTTTACACCTGTTAGACATTTGTATGTTATCTTTTGATGGAGGTTATAGGCTTCCTTGCTGTGTGTTGCTTGCATGCCTTGCGTGTTTAGATACCCACCTTGTAAAATGTATGATTCACACACTGCTGATTCAGATTCCTCATTCCAAATGTTTCTTCCTTTTGTTGACTTTCCCTTTTATTGTGAAAAGTGTTTTAATTATTCACACAATTATTTTTATTTATTATTTATTTTTAAATTTTGTTGGTCATAGGGCTTGAACTCGTGGCTTGGATGCTGTCCCTGTGCCTTTTTGCTCAAGATTAGTGCTCTACTACTTTGAGCCACACAGCTCAACTTTTGGTTTTCTAGGGGTTAATTTAGAGACGAGAGTTTCACAAACTTTCCTGTCCAGGTTGGCTTTGAACCAAGATCCTCACATCTCAGCCTCCTGAGTAGCTACAATTACAAATGTGAGCCACCAGTGCTCAGATGATCATCATGATCATCGTTACCATCATCATTATTTTGATTTTATTAACAATGTTTTTTTGTATTTCATTTTAAGAATGACTAGATCAGCAAATAAGTCTGTAATCCTGGCTGTTTTGAAAATTGATTAGCTGTAAGTGTGGAGATTTATTTCTCAGCTTTTGGTTCTATCCTATATGACTATTTGTCTGTTTCATGGCATGATAAGTTTGTTCCAATTACTATGGTCTGGTAATGTAGTTCAAACGATCTCATATTTGTTATTCTTTTTGACTATTGACTTACTCATCAATTTTTTGTGTTTCTATGTACTATTTAGAATTCCTTATTTGTTTGAAAGTGTTCAGTGAGATTTTGATGGAGGTTGAATTGAATCAATTGACTATTTGACCAAATGTAAACATTTGAACAATATTAGTTATTCCAATCCATGGATACAGGATATCTTTCCAGTTAAAATGCATTGATAAATATTTGACTTATTTTTTGTATCTATTTTAAATTGGATTAGGTTTATTTTATTTCTTTCGCAGACTTCATTCTTAGTGAATAGAAATGTTACTCATTTTATATCCTGAAATTTTATTGATCTTGTTCATTAGTCCTAGGATATTTTCAATAGATTAGACTTTTTTTACTATAAAAATCATGTCATCGACAAATGAGGACAATTTATCTTTTTTTGTACAATAAAGCCTCTTTCATTTTCTTCTTTTGACTAAGTGGTCTGATTAGCATTCTTAGTACTATTGAAGATAATTCTCGTGAATGAGTACTTATGTGTTTTGATATTTGGTCTTAATATGATTAGTTTAGAATACTTTGATTTTTAAAACATCTTCTTGGAGTACATTTTTATTATATCTATTATTCAAAGAAATTTCATCAGATCTCTCACACATTTACATAATATATTTAATCCAGTTCATCCCATCTATTAGTCTTTCTGAGTGGCCAGCCCCCTTTTTCAACAATTTAAATTGCTTTTATTATTTTATTTTCATTGATCATATTCATACCCCCCCTTCAGAGGACTTTGGAGCTATTTCTTCTAGCATTATGAAAGTCTTCAGAAATCAGTGTAAGAAACCAGATCTGAGGATTTCCCCAGAGCTTCTGATCCCAAATCTCCCATAAAGCCTGGTTGCCAGTCTGCTATGTTTCTCAGAGGTGCCCTAAAACTCCTGGTGCAGATTAGTATTCCTCAACTCCATTGAAAGCCGTGAAAACCAGAGCTGTATTTAAGAGGAGACTCTGCCCTGTGCATGTTTGACACATTCTTGTGTAGTCTTTCAGTAAGCTGAAAGATTTAAGTTCAGAAAACCAAGATCTGAAAGAGAAAATGGAAAGGGGTTTTACACACACAACCTAGCTGATGAAAGAAAAGCCTGTTCAGTAATAATGTAACTTCTTGAATAGATGCCAGAGGGTGGTGTTTTCTGGGGTAAGGTCTCAGTCACAGGTATTAAAAGCCCTAAAAACTGAAAATGCTAATCAACAGGCTGAAAAATGAAATTTGTAAGTTTGATGCCAAATTCATAATTTTATTACAATCTGAAGTGTGTTGAAACCACTAGCCTAAATACTAATACTAGGTTACTTTTTAGAAATTATATAAACACTATGTTACTTACTCAATTTGCTGAAGATATAGGTTGTAGAATTTAGTGGCAATGAACTAATTAAAATCAATACCTCAATTCTGCAGCATTGTGAAGAGATCTGATGCATCAGATCCCCTTTTGAAAAGTCCTTCTTCTATTTTGCAATCAAGTTAACCATCTCTACAACAGAGAGTATATCTTTATAACACCGGAGAAGACATACTAGCAAATTTCATTCCTATAAGTCTTTGTGCAATCTCCACAAGACAGACAGATGGGAAGGGGATGGTGAAGAAAGAATGTGTAAGAAAAGGATGAGGCCTGTTAATCAGATGTCTTTTTTTTTATTGTAAAGATACTATACAGAGGGTTACAGTTACATGAGTGAGGTAATGAGTGCACTTCCTATTAAACATTGTTACCCCATCCAAGATGTCTTGTTTAGAGTAGGGTAAAGATATCCTAAGAGTCAAGTGATGTTAAGTACTAAGAAGTGAAATAGAGCTTTGTGCAATGGCTTACCATTCGTGCATTACATCAGGAGTAAGTGGCATCCGTTACTGGTCAGGAAGGCTTGATGCCAAAAACCAGAGCACTGTAAGAAAGACATTTCATTAAATATAGTAGTTAAGGACAAGTCAAGAAATGTATGGAAAAGAAAGCAAATCAAGGTGTAAACCTGAACGAACACAACCAAGAACCGGACAGATGAGATTTCAAAGGCAAGGCATGAAATTTAAGTCACTGACTTTTGTGAAAAAAATGATAAATTTTCATACTGAGCAAATGCCATAGGAACTTAATCAAAATGCCATCCAATCTGTGAAAATAAGTGAGTTCCCAAGTAGAGAAGTGCCCCATAAACATTCGTGTTACATGAGGGTTAGGTACTGAAGAATAAAGTCCTTGTTGATCTTACAGGAAAGTAAGAAGAGACATTTTATGTGTAATTTTTGTTCAGTTATCTTAAATTTTTCATAAGATAAGAAATTGTGATTCATCACTAAAATAAGAAAATAAAGACGTAAGTATATTGACAAGGGCCTATTATCTTGGAGGATGGCTTTTGGTTTTTAAAAATCATTTTATACCACTGACTGTGACATTGGAATAATTTTTAATTGCTTCTGTTTAGTCAAATTATATTGACTAAATATAATCTTCCTTGTCCTCTTAAGTCAAGGTAGAATACATTATTTCTGGATGTACTGTGAAGTAGTTGTAGAAAATATTTTTATCCTATTCTGATAGTATAAAAACAAAAGTCTACATAGTTCATTTGACATATTGTGATAAATAACAAACACAAACAAGATCATTAAACTCTATGTTCCTAAACTTTATGATGTTTCCTTCAGTGTGAGTGACAGAAGAAAAGTAGTTTCAGGCCCTCTGAGTTCGCTTTGGTTCCAGCTTTCATTTATAAATTTAAAAATCTGCTATAATTATTTTATGCTTCATCTATGCATATAACACCATAGAAATTATCTGGTAATGTGAACGATTGAATCAATAGAGTGACTAATTATCTAAATGATTTTTATAGTCTTCAATTGAAAAACATACTCTGCTGGATATTTCTTGAATAGAGCATAATAATCTACAACCTCGAAACAACTCAAATTTACTGAAGAAGCTTTTCATCCAAGCTAGGTGACATATATGGCAATTGTGTCACCTCGCTCTCTGGTTTTGTGTAGATCTAGATGGGGAAGTTGTGGTGTGGAAGCTAAACACAGAATTGACAAGGACCTTATTGCAAAAACACTTTGAACAATATATATTTATTGACAAAGTTCCAAGCACCTTAACTTCTAAATTAGCTTTGCTCTTTATTTGGAGTTATTCTTGCATTTCTGAAGTATTCCCTTACATGACATGACATTTTGAAGGGCTAACATATTACCATTTATTAGCTTAGTGTTTGCTTGTCAGTTTATGGGAAAAATATTTTGGAATGAGCCAATATAGATAAATATTATTAATCATGTCATTTCTATAGTATATTTGTAATCATTCTGATTGGTGTCAATAGAAGATAAGGGAACAGTTACATTAGTTAGATAGTTCAGATCCAAAGGCCTATGAACTACTCACAAACTTCACCTACTTGTGGAAGATCATGAGAGTTTTCGGTATGAGTCACTGCACACAACTGAGAGGGTCCATATCCTAGACTGGGCTATAAAAACAAGCGTCATTATGTTAGAAAAGTTGATCATTTCCTCACACTTTGACTGAACTTCTAATGGGTTAGCCGGATGTTCACTCATTATGTGGAGATAAAATCAATAGCAAGATACACATTTTTGACAATATATCCAAAAGATTGGACAAATGCAATGGTGGGAGCATGTGTTTGTATTTTAGTGGAATATGCCTGGATGTTGGAACATTCAGGTTTGCATTTGAATCCTTCATTCCAGCTTTGAGCTTGTTTCTCAGAGGAATAGCCCGCTTCAAAACTTTAAATTATGAAAGTCAACTCCTCATGGGTTCCGTTTTTTGGGATAATAACTCTTGCGGACATATGGAAAATGACTTTTGAGTCATATAAGTCAATAGCTGATAAAATGGATTTAACAGAAACTTTCCAAATATTCACCTTTTGGCTAAGCCTGGAGATTTTAAAGCCCAAAAGGAGGATTTTTGAGAACGTTATGAATGAATAGGTCCTAGTTTATTATGGAAATGCAATTGTAACAAGCACTAGAATGTGTCTAGACATGCGAGGCTCGGTTGCCAACTATGAAGTGTTCCAGTTTTACAAGAAATCCTCATGGAAAGCACACACAATGTTTAGCGGTGGGAATCCAGCAAAGGTCCACATGTGTGTCTGTCACCATTTGGAATGTGCCCCTTTTTGAGAAAGGGGTTCTTATGGCTAAGCAGGAATCTATGAAATATTGTCATTGGACATTAACACAGGTCTGGGAGAGAAAAAATTAATGTGGAAAAAAACATGATTTTAAGAGTTGGAAGAGTATGACAGGTTTTATTATTGTGTTGAAGGGACTTGGACAACATTCGCTGCGAGATGCTTTCAGGAGAACCTAGTCAATGATAAAATAAGGAGCTCCTTGTCTTTTCCTGACACATGGCTTTAAAGATGATATTGCATTTCTTTAGATTTTTCAGAGGTTGTAGGGTGAGAGAAAAATGCAATCTTATTTTAAAGGCCACGAATATGACCAAGTCATAAGGAAACTACTTGTGTTTCCAAAAAGCAAACAAAAACTGTATTTTAAAGGTACAATTTCTAATCGAAAACAGCAATTAAATGTTCCTGTCAAACAAAACAAAACAAAAAGGGTCTCATGGCACAAGTTACTTTTTGATTAATTTTGAAGATACCTTTAAGATTGTATTTTGGGTGACACCAGTCAAGATGCATTATATTTCAGAAGTCATTTTGTTGAAAGGCAGCAACTATAAAGATAATAAAAATATAATTTTAAGAAGACATTTAGGGAAAATTTAGTTTTCTGACAAACAATTCTCTGCATTAACAACTATAAATTTTCGTATGTCTAAGTTTGTGTGCATGTATACACACATATGCATGCATATATATATATATATATATATATATATATATGTAGGGGGATGTGCACAAATCTCATTCTTTTTCAAGCACTTCTATTTACAAATGGTTTTATAAGACCTGGAAGAATTATTTTCGACCCCCTTCCAGCAGTGTCTCCAGAGTCTAATAGAGCTTCTTCCTCATCTTTACATATAGACTTCCTCCAACACTTAAGAGAATGATAATCGCCTAATTATAAATTCCCTGTTAATAGAGCCTAGGAGCTGAGAACATTTCACTCTAGTAGTTGATTTAGTCTGTGGTAAATTCTCACTGTTATTGAATGTCACTTATCACCTGCTGTTTTCTCTTACTGAGAACATCCTGCCTGCCCTGTACTGCCTACAGGACATGGACCTTCTGTGACTTTAATGTCCTCAGAACAAAGACTCCAAAGTGCTGCTATCACGAGGATTTTGGCAACTTGCCTTCTATATATTCAGGGCATTTTGCTGCCTGTCACTCAGGGCCGTACAAATTGAACTCAGAAGAGAGGTAAAAGGGTGTATCAGGCACTTTTTTTTCTGGGAAGAATATGCTAATAAAGGACCCTCAGCAGGAAGCAGGCTGTGTCTGAAAGAGTTTTGTCAACTCTGAATTAATTTTGTGTGTTAAGAAACACGGGGTGCTTCTAGCGCTGGTCTGTGGTAATTAATCCTTCCTGTTTCTGGAGGAACAGAACTGTAATAAATGCAGCCCAGATTTACCAGATGTGTGCAGACAATGTCTGCTTTATGAGGAGTAAAACAAAATGATGGGTACAGGACAAAAAAAATGTTGATTTTAAAAACTCAAACAGTATGGAAAGCATGAAGCTTGGAATTCCCAGAGTTTATGCAAATAAGAGTATTTCTTTAAATGTTCATAGACAACGTGGTTTTGCAAACATCTGTCCATGGGGGTTGATGTGTGAAGAGACTGAAAGAAACAGATGTTGCTAGTTCCTTAGCAAAGTTAGTGAAAATAATAATAACAATACCTCATGCAGGCATTAGGTATGGGATAGAATTTGCTCTCTTTAGGTGTGGTTTATATTAAACTCAAGTAATTAAATGGTGATTTTATTCTGAGATATTCTCACATTAGCTTACTTCTTCCCCCTCCCCCAATGCACTATGGAGGAAAAACTCCAATTACGTTTCTATTGCTATGAAAGCTGCATTTGTATGATGATTTGAATGCTCTGCGTAGAATAGTTGGACTTTCAAAGTAAGGCATGCAAACTGTCCTACCCATGCTGACATTTGAGATATACAAATACCAATTTCACATAAAGGAGAAGAAGAAGGTAGGATGAGGTGGTATTCATGAAAACAAATCCCTATTAGAGGATGAGTTCTGGTTTGTGCTCACCAAAGCAACCTAACCCATTATTGCTTTTCCCCTTTTTCTCATGTTGAAGTCCTTTCTATGTTACTAAGCTACCACTGAAACCATGCTTGAGGGAGGAGGTTAGTCATGAGTAAGTAGTTCTGGGAAAATAGGGAAAACACCCAGCCAATAGCAATCATTGAGTTAGGATTAGTTTTAAACAGATTTTAACTAGTGCCTCCTATCTCTTGGAGATAGATAGGCGGGATCTTAAGCATTTATGTAAAGGCTCCAGTACCTAAATTTTAGGACCTCCAGTGAAGAGAATGTAATAAAAACCCAGCTTTCTCTATATTGCCAAAAGTTCACCCAAGAACAAATATCCAAAACAATTTAACTTGCTTCCAACAGAATGTAATACTTGCATCATGCAAAATAGCAGTCCAATTTGATTTCGACAATATTACCCATGGGGAAAAATATATTAAAAATGTCCTTCCTTGCATTCCATGACAATTTCTACACAGAAAACTTATTCTCTGGAGAGTTTCAACTTTTATCACAGTGTTTTTGCTAAATTATTTCAAATAGTGGCTGAAAGGCTTCTGATGGGCTCTCTTCACTTTGCCTGTAGGGATCAGTGAACTAAAAAACTGGAAATGACCAGTGGTGCTCACAAAAGGAGCCAAAGAACTAAGCACATTCACCCAGCTTACAGATCCTTTTAAAAGTGTGGCTAATAAAGACATCTCATAGAGGAAATGCCTTGTTCATCTGGAGAACGATATCTTGCTTTCGGATCTTGGTCTCAGCAGAGTAGAAAAGTACCTCCAGGGAAAGCCTTTAATGGTCTCCTTTTCTAATTGTATATTCGATGATTCAAACATAATGATACTGTGTGAGCTGTATTTAAAAATTGGATTATGATAGCTGCTGGATTTGGATTTAGAAGAATCCAAATTGCTCAATGAAATGTATCTATAACAGCAAATTTTACACTTGTGTCGCATCTAAAAATGTGTTGCTACTCTCAGAGGCTCTTTTTAATTCATTCCACAAGCATATTTTGAATGTCTACCTTGTGCTTAGAGAAATAACTTGACAGACACAAGGGATATAAAAAAAATCTTCTTGCTTTCCAGTATGTTTGGGCATCTGTGGATAGTGCACATTTTATTTGTGAAACATGACAATGGTGATGACCACTGTGGTGAAATGACTTGGATTTTATCAGCTGAGTGTGGGGTGACAGAGAACTTTTTTTGAATGGAAGAGCCCTCATGGGACATGTCCAAAAAGTCATTTTGTTTAAAAACTAATTTTTCATCTTTTTTTTTCTTCTTCTGTCAGTCATGGTGCTTGAACTTGGGGCCTGGGTAGTGTCCTTGAGCTCTTTTGCTCCAGGCTAGCACTCTCCCATGTTGAGTCAAAGCGCCATGTCTGGTTTTCTGGTGGTTAATTGTAGATAAGATTCTCACAGACCTTCTTGCTCAGGTTGACTTTGAACCATGATTGTCAGATTTCAGCCTTCAGAGTAGCTAGGATTACACGTGTGAGCCTAAAGTTATTTTTAAAAATAGTTCCCCAAGAACTTGATAATATAAACATTCGTTGACAATTCTTTTCTTCCTTCTTTGAAAGGACTTAAAAAGCAAATCAGAGATGAGCTCTCTAAAACCTGCTTCACCCCTAGGTAAGAGGCTGATTCCAAATGCCTGCTTCAGATATAATGTTGCGACAAGGTATCTCAAAAGGAAGTTGTCAAGGAACTTGGAAATATGAATTCATGGTGGGAAAGACTGAAAGCACACTTTGGGGAAGTAGGGAAAATAAATCAAAGCCTTCAAAAGACACTCTTGGATTCTATGTATTCTAAGACCCCTGTGGATACGGGTAAGAATGAGCCAGGTTCTTCCAAGAGTTCTTCAACTCTTCCATCACTAAAAGCACTCAACCAAGGGACTCTGGAACTTAGTTGAAGAATACAGTATTTTTTTTTCACTGTTGCTTTCAAACCACACTATGAATTGAAATCACCTGGCCAGAGACTTATTCTGTAGAGATTCTTAATTTTTGAAACATTTATATTCTTGAAAAAGATTTTGCTCCAGTATGGTTAGGAAGATCCTTAGTGAATTCCCACTGAAAGTAGGCTTGGACTACTATAATTAATATTATTGTTAAGGCTTACTACCCCTGATGGTTAGTGTGATACAGCTACTATTTAAAAATCACAGTTTGGGCAAATATGGCTACATCAACTCCCAAGCCTCTGAATAAAGAACAGCATTTGTCTCAAATGATAAAGCTACTTGCACAGGAAGAAACACACCTTCAGTTCAAACTACAAAACGATCATCCACCAAAAAATGACAAACATACAATTTAGGCCTCGTGTGATCATGCAAGACTGTGATTCTAGCCACATTAGGTGTAACAACCATCAAGATATACTCACAAACTGACATGTTGAATTGAAACATTTTTGTTCAACTACTTAAGGCTAATAAATAAAAATGAAATAAAAACAAGTTAAATTAAACTCATCTAAAACGAATTTTTGAAATAAACATCAAGTCTATCACACTTCCATTGCTTCAGAGTGAGTTTACACATACGGATTGGAAAGAGATGATTAGCAGAAATCATGATGTGCATATTTTAGCTATTGGACATACAGGTATTTAAAGTGTCATGAAGCGATTTTCCTAACCGCAAGGCAAATTCACTGATAATGAATTCCTCAAGTTTTCAGAATACTGCCTGTATTTTCCAACTGCAACATTCTTTTTCAATAGCAGCGAGGCACATTTTATTCTTACCTTGATGAGAGTATGTTTTATGGGTTAAACATAGGGTGGAACTGCACTTGGTGGGCAGTTTCCATGGTCTTTCTCAAAGACTGATATCCTAAAATTGCCAGTAAGAGCTGGGGATGTAGCTCACGGGTCCAGTCCTTTTTTAGCATAAGCAAGGCTCCAGATGTGAGGCTGGCAACTTAAAAACACAATGAAGAGGATACTGTCTCAAATAAAAGAAGTAATGTTAATGAATCTTTGAATAACACAGCTTTTTGCTATTGTGTAGCCAGGCATGACCCTTCCAACAAAGACCTTGAAACCTTAATGTATGTATGACACTTAGGACATATTAGAATATGATAAACCTAGCTTCCAAGTTTACATTTTCCAAAATATCTGGTTATAAACATATTCAGGTAGCTGTTAGAAAAATTTAAATTTAGCATGGCCATCATTCTGTTTGAGGTCTTGCTATGTCAATATGATTCAGTCTGAATGCCTTCAGAGAAGAGATTCACCTTCAACATCTCCCTTTCTCTGTAAGAGCATCATTGAACTGTGTAGTGTCCATGACACTAAAACTGGTAAACTCTAGACTATAATTCTGGCATTGTGATGTATTTTTGGCAGAATGCTAATAGAAATCAATTTCTAAAATCTCACTATTTTTTCTCCCTTGTCAGCCAGTGATAACCAACGTCATGTGAAATATTCCAGGTATTTAACACAAAAGACAGAAGAATTGCCCTCTTAATTGTTACCAGTCAAAGCGATAACCACATTGTTAGTAAAAGCTTCTCTTGTGGATGAGGGAGTTGGAGTACAAGAGGCAGTAAATCTGCCAAATGGTCATTATTCTGGGCTCCCCCTTAGGAAAGTTTTCAGATCTTGAAGGGATCCTGTGGTATGTACTGTGCCTGATACAATCGAGGTAAATACAACTTGCAGGGCCGTGCTCACCTCTTTCCACTAATTGTTCAGGATCATTCCTGAACTAAGTAAGAATTCTTTAGGTTATGAGATTTCAGATATAGTGGATTCGGGCTTTGGGAGGGCTTGTTTAAAGAAAGATTCAAAAATAGATTCTTTGTAAGAGTGAACTTTTCATTCTATCCAGGCCTCTGTTTCAGTCTCCAAACCCTAGTTCCTGCCCCATCTCTAGTCTCATCTCTTGAGGATCAATCAGTATCTCAGGGCTATTGAACACTTAGGTGCTGGGTTGTTCCTGGTAATTAAGGTTTATAATAGTAGCTGGCTTCCTATCTTGGCTTTTCACCTCACATTGGTAAGGGAAATCCATCCTTAAAACATCTGGGTGCCTTGTTGAAACAATAGCCTGGTTTCTGCAGTAATCTTGTGTAATTTCTGGTGAATAGTGGGGTACATTTAAACAGTTCTAATGGAGCGAACAATACTATTTTAAAGGGCTGTGATCATTACTTATCTTTCAGCTGATTATAGGAATCTTGTTGGAAGCATTCAAAGGATTTTTAATTTTGAATCTCTTTATGTCTTCAACCTAGTGATGACACTAATTTCTCCCACTGCCTGTGAAAGAAAGCTGAGTTCTGTACTCAGACTAGGGTTTTCTTTTTTTGTTCCCTGTGTCATTTCTTTTGTGTATGCAGATGGAGCTGATTAATTCCAAAGCCTTTGCCACATTAAAAATAATTTAAATAACTAGATTTGGTAAAGACTACGTGTTTCTGCTGCAGGAAGAAACTAAGAAGAAACACAGATTTATTCAAGCTTCACTTCTTCTGAACCAACACCATGCTGCTGTTTGTTTTGCACACATACACACACACACACAGAGGAGATTTTCATATCATGCAAATTTTATATTTCTGAAGTAACCACCTCTTCACTTCCTTTATACTTAACACTCACAAAAAAAGAGAATAAGCAATGTTTGCTCCACAGTCTGCCCTAGAGTTCAGAGCTCATACAGCAAAGTAATTGTTTGCCATAGAGAAAAGACCTCAAAAGAAAATGCAGCATTTGTTTGCTCTGTAATTGTTACCCAAGAACCCAAACACAACTCATAAAAATGTCTCAACTTGACAGTTTTCTTTCAACATACACACACAGACACACACACAAATCTACATACTGTAACATTTAGGCAGGTGTCTACAATTGGGTTTCTTATTTTATCAAAACAGTATGTTTTGTGAAATATTTGTTTAATGACAATGTATAACAAACTGTGTGCCTTAGTAGTTTGCTGTGTGCAGAAGGCATTTGCTACTTTCCAGATGCCTGGTAGACAAACTCACCATTTTCACTTGGTAGTGTTTATAGTCTCAGCAGGACACCCATTGTGGTTCTATTAAGGGGATGAAGAACTGTGTCCCTGTGATCTTGGCTGAGGAGAGAGACCTGAGCCTCTCCATCCAGATGTCTACAACAAAAACTTTGAGGTTTTGAACTAAAGAGACACTTTTTGTTTGTTTGTGTTTAAGTCCTAGACTGGGACTCCAACTCCATACCTGATGCTTTTTCTCATTGGCTAGCACTGTACCAACTGAGCCAGACCCCCAACCCTGGGACACTTTAGAGATAAGAAAAGTTCACTGCTAGGGGCTGTTACCCCAGGACTGGCGGGAAATCTTACCTGGCATTTCCACATCTTTGCCTTCTTACTCTCTGACGCCCATTCTTTCACAGGATTCTTTCATTTCCTGAATTTCCCCCCCAATAATTTACACACGTTTTTCTGAGATATGTACATTAAGTTTTTATTTTAAAATGGGACACTCTGCAGTTGACAAACTTTGCCCAAAATGTAACAATCAACAGCCCATTTAAATCCTCTTGCCATCTATGGGTTTGCTGATTTATAAACACACTTTAAAGTCACTTAGTAAAGCAGCATAATGGGATGTCGTGAAAGCAAAGCATAGAAATATAAAAATGAAAACCCTGCAGATATTCCATGAGCCCTAAGCAAGTACTTTTAAGAGTACAATAATTTGTAACAAGGACCTAGAAGTTTCTAAGATATAAGTTGAAGTGATTTGGAAAATGCCTCTGTGTTGTTGGAGGCTCTGATTCTAGAATGTGGTTCGTGCATCTGGAGGCTTTAAAGATGAAAGTTGGGACAATTCCTCCATATTGGATCAAAATTGCTGTCAAAGTATCATTATGTATTCTTTTCTGCTGCTCAGGTCCTCAAGCAGAGGAGTTCGTGCAAACAGGAAGAATGGCTGAGAGAACAGCATCTTCCACCACGGGTGGTTTGTTGTTTTCCCAAGTCAGTTGTCCATGGATGAAGAAGGACACCAGGAAGTTGGCAGATACTTTTACTTTGTGCCTTGTGGCAAAGACAGAAGCACTGATTTAAAATTTCCAAGCCACAACTGCTCTGATAAATGGGTGCTGAGGCATGGAAGGAGTAATTTGAAGAGATCTGGGAGGACCTGTTCTGAACAAAGTTCAAGGCTGTCATGAATTTATACTGAAATGAAAAAATTCCTTGGTACAGAATTTATAATACACAGTAGTAATCACTCAAGAAGTATTGAAATAAAATCTGCAAGATCTGACTATATAAAGCAGAAAAAAAACCACTACTATACAGGGCTTCCCCTCTCTCCCTCATTCTCTATTCCTGAAGACTACAGCTCATTTCAGTGTGTGAAAAGAGTGATGGGAATTTATTGAAACTAAACATTTCAATTATTTATCTGAGTCCGAGTTTTCAGAGTTTTCAAAACCCATTAGCATGTAATAAAATATGCTTTAGTTTTCTTAAAAATCCTGCAAAATAGATCAACTTAGGTATTCTACATCATTTTGTTTTCTATATAGGGAAATCTATTAGGGTCATTGTCTCTGTCTCTATGACAGAGTTAGTGGAAAACGTAAGAGAAAGTACCCTTTGATAGTCACATCTTGATAATAACTTTTATAGTCATATATCTCATTATAATTAATTATGTATTAAAGTGTTTTGATTTCACATTAGTTTCCTAAAAGTACGTTGTAATGATGGAAATAAAAGAACGCACACTTAATATTACATGTGGCCATGGACAATGGAATTGAACATTTTTTTCAGTCATCCTGACAACTCTAGCAGACAGGAAAGAGCAGGAAAGAGCAATCCATCCTGGACTGGGCTGGGCTGCCCTTTCTTATCTCTGTGCTTACTCAGTTTGCTCCTGTTTTTGGTGCTCCCCTGTGCATGGCTGGCTCTGTTTGCCTGAGGCTTAGAGATTCCACACTGGTCTTGCTCTACAGACAATGAATTTCTCCTATGCTAGTTTTCCAAATGAAGATTCAGAGGTTAAATAACTGACCAGTGTTTCACATCCTCATGGTACATCCTAAATTTCAAACCCTCATCATTTTCTGCCTCGTTTATCTCAGTAGGCTTCACATGCATTGTTCATGTGGTGGAGTGAGCAGGTGTTACACACACCATAAGGTCTTCTCGCTCTGTCTCAGAACCCCCCGTCTTCCTGCACTCACATTTTACACACACACACACACACACACACACACACACACACACACACACCACTTCTTGCTACAGCTCATCTTTGGTAGATATCCCAGGTGTGAGATTCCTTTTGCACTGAATAGCAATGAATATCACTGCTTAAGTGACATTCAAGGAGCCCCTAGAAGGTCAGCCCCACTTTGAAGCAATTTTCTCCCTTGTAATGCAGTACTGAGGCATGCTTTCTCACCACTCTCTACTTTTACTACCATAGCAGTCACATGGTCTCATAGATGCTGTTTTGATGTCATAATCTCTCCTATGAGTGACCCAGAAAGCAGGTCCTCCATCTTTCCACCTTAAAGCCCTTTGCCAAACATATGGGTTTACTCTCTGGTCTATAACAAATGCTCACTGAGTGTTCAGTGGCACAGTGGTGTGATCAAGACATCAAGAAAGACATTTTCCAATCAGTTGAAGTAAGCATCCATGGGAAAAATTATATTCTTTAAAAGAAATATACCATCTGATAAGAAATGTACTCCTTATCTTGCCCATGTAATTGTAACCCCTCTGTATAGTACTTTCACAATAAAAAATGAAATATACCACTTAATGCACACTCCAAAATTATTATTCCCACTCAACATAAAAAGTGACATGACTTTGATGATTATTTTTCCCATGCTCATTAAGCAGGAACAAGCGGAAGATAATTAGGACCATTTTATTTCTAAATTTCACCCCTGGGCTAATCAAAGCAGAGCTTCATCTTAAATGACATCTCTCAGATACAGAGATTCACATGAACTCTGCCTATGTATTCTGTGACCAGTGTCCAAGCTGAAGATATTAAGAGTTTTGGCTGGTAACTTGGTGTTTTTTTTTTGTTGTTGTTGTTTTTGTTTTTGGTCATGGGGCCTGAACTCTGGGCCTGCGTACTGTCCCTGAGCTCTTCAGCTCAAGGCCCCAGAGCCACTTCCGGCTTTTTCTGCTTATGTGGTGCTGAGGAATCGAACCCAGGGCCTCATGCATGCAAGGCGAGCACACCACCACTGAGCCACCTTCCCAGCCCGTAATGTGGTATTCGTTAAGCATAGAAAATGCCAGCTATCCTCTTTTAGCTTCCCGGATACCATGGTGTCAGTAAGCGACTCACGCCCTATAACCTCATCCTTTCATAGTATTGGTTGCTATTTCAAATTTTTACATAGACTTAATCAAGTTGTTTTTTTTTTTTGAGAGAGAGAGGAACTTTCCTCATTTCTCTTCACAAGATGTTAGAGTTTTTGATGCTGTGCTTCTAAATGAGGACTGGCTTTTCATGCACATAATAGGAAATTAGACTGGACATTCACCACTTTTGATTTTTCTTAAAGCCACAGTTTGCTGCCTATGTGGTTCACATGTTTAAATGAATTACGTTTGCAACTGTTCAAAGTAAGAGCTCCCTGGGGGGGCCAAAGAGGAAATTGCAAGTTTCTTCATAAGATTCCCATTACTCTGGTTAATGCAGAATAAGCTGATTACAGAATACAAGCAATTGCATTTCTGATGTAGGTATTTTTACCTATGGTCTTAGATGAAAGTACTTCAGTATAATCTGGGTGATTCACCTCTCTTCATGGTAGGCCAACATCCAAAACCTCATTGGTAGCTGAAGTGGTGAACCAGTGCTGAAACTGCTGTGAGTTCCCTTGGAGACCTAAATATTCTCAGCTTCCCCTTGCTTGCTTACGTACAAGGAAACTCTTCTTGAAAGGAAGTCTCACTCTGTTTGTTCCACTGTGTATATTTAGTACATTGATTTCAGAACAAAACTAGAGAACAGGAAAAATACCAAACTTCAAGACTAATAATCCCTTCTATCTGTAATACATTTCTAATTCCCTTAAGAGTCCAAAATAATGCTACTTCCTAGAGGGGATAGGGCAGGGAGTGGGGGGTGGGAGGTGGGAAGGGAATCCTTCTTGTCAATGAGCCTTTTGTAGGTCTTCTTTTCTTTACATGTTCAACATAAAATTCACAGCCTTCTGTTCTAATGTTTTCCTTCAGCCTTTCGGTGTCCTGACCACATATGACAGTCATTCACAGTCTCACAGTATTTTGCCAGCGTAAGAATCTCATAGATTTTTGCCCAAAGCAATCAAATGATCTGATTTCTGAGAGCAAAACAACAGCACTATAAGGAAACCATCAGAGCACAGCTATCCCTTCTGAATCTCTTCTGCCCTTGGAAATAAATGCAAATGACATTAGACAGGTGATAAGAACTAATGCAACCTGGCTACACCACATTCCATACCCTCCACTGTAGAAACACTTAGCTCTTAGTTCTGGAGACCGGATGGCCAAGACCAAGGGGCTGTGAGATCTGTGTTCAGTTCCTGTCAGACTCCCAGTGACACCCTGACAGCTGACTGGCACAATAATCGCACTTTCCACTGCCTTGCGAGGCATGCTGCACCATGCCCACAGCACAACTGTGAGCCACCAGCAAAACTATCCCTGACCCCCTCCACCTGGGCAGCTCCCCAAGCAGAAGCCGCGCCTGCTCTGGGCTCCACTTCCAACTCGGCTCTACGTATGAGAATTGATTGGCAGGCCTCCATGCTGCAGAGGAATTGCTCAGGTTATACTCTTTTGATTTCCTGTATTAAATTACGCTTTTATGATATATATATATATATATATATGTATATATTCCTGAGTTATTCTCATTTAGACAGAGTCCCTATATTCTGCAATGAATTGCAATATTGATCTGTGGCCATATGGAATACTTTTTATAAACAAGTCATTTCTAAGCTTCTAAATAAGCATTCCCAGGTCAACAATGATAATCATAATTTCCCCTCATCATTCCCAAACAAGGTGAATTTGTGTATGCTGCTTAGTTACTTTTTATATTATTTGTATCAGAATTACCAGTGATTATTTTTGAAAGGTAGTAAAAGTCTCTACATACTCAGACTTGATGCCTGTCATTTTTATTTGATATATGTTAAAAAAACAACAACTTTCCAAGTCTGTCACTTCTTGCAATCATAAAGCTCAAGTGTGATCATAGAATAACTTTCAACAAAGCAGAAGAAACTTCATTTTCTCCATTATAATGGGTGGGGAAAATTATCACAACACCTCTCTCTCTCTCTCTCTCTCTCTCTCTCTCTCTTTGGTTGTCAGGTCTTGCACACAAGGCCTGGGCACTATCCCTGAGCTTTTTTGCTCAATGCTAGCACTTTGCCATTTTGAGCCACAGCTCAAATAGCAATTCTATTTTTCCAAAGAAAGTAGCATTTACAAGGCTGAGAGTTTAGAAAACACTTGGGTTGGTTCACTAAGAATACTTTCATGTAAAGGATGGAAGTGGAGGTTAAAAGCAAAAAGGGATTCCCAACTATACTCCTAGGACATTAAAATGTTGTTAGCATCTGTGCTGGGAATAACCACCTAGCTATTGGAAGAAGGTTTGAAACTGGACATAAGATAAGAGAACTCAGAGCACCACTTAGATGAGCAATGCCACAGTACATCAGCGGCTGCACAGGACTGAATTCTGACAATGGTGTGTACTACATCACATATGTACATGTAGCCCAAACATGTTCTGGCCTTTGTTCTGATCTCAGAGCCTGTGACCACAGAGATCTAGTAATTTCATTTAAGAATATTTGTTGATTCTTTATGTCAGAGATAACTTCATAGATGTGAGGATTTAACTGCTGATTTCTACTTCTGAATCAAGAGCAGTTAGGACAACTGGATTCTAAGTGAAATGAACCCCAAGATAAGGATTCAAATGTTTTTTCTTTCTGGCTATTGTTTCTAACATATTTATAAGATATTTCTTTTGTTGCTTTGTATGTCCCTCCCCCACGGTATAACCCCTGCTTTCACTGTATTTGATGTTGGTATAATTTGTGGAAGGGAAGGGAAAAAACAAGTTGTTTAAATAGGGATATAGGTGGACCCATTGCAACAATGAGATGTACAAGTCGTTATGTTGAAAACGAACTTTACAACTTGGTGCAGGGGGGGGGGTTAGGGTGGGAGAAAATGGGGGGAAATGGGAAGGGATGGGAAGGGGAAACAAAGGAGGAGGCAGCAATGCTTGATAAGAAATGTACTCATTACCTTGCCCATGTAATTGTAACCCCTCTGTACAGTATTTTCACAATTAAAAAGAAAAGAAAACCTAAAAAAAGAAAAAATAAAAGAGCAGAAAACAAGCATGGGGGTCTTGCAAAGATTCAGCCCCTCAGGGGATTCCAACATTAGAGGGATTTATGAGGAACCAAGAACTAAAGCAGAACAGGGAAGAGTGGTGCTGTGTAGACAGGTGCTGAGATCTTGTTTACCCTTGAGCTGGCTCCATTTGAGTAACCTAAACCCCTTAATGACCATCCTGCTGTTTTGTTCTCACACACTCCTGTCAGCTCAGTCAGGGCTTCTATGTGGACCATTCACATTCATGATGGCCTTAGCATGAGGAAGCATATATGAATTCACTGCGTCGTCATGCTTTAAATCAAGAACATTCCCCCATGGGCAATCCATTGCCTTGGTGCCTACAATGCCACATGGAAAGAGTTTTTGTTATAATTGACATGCCAGAGGAATTATGAAAGGCTACTCCATACTCTGCCAGCAACACACTCATACCACGGAGCTGGGGTGTTCTTCCTATAGCTTGCTGGAGTCTGTAGACTGCTCAGATGTGGGCTTGGCCACGTGGAAAGTACTGTCCTTATCTGGTATTCCAGGACACTTGTGACTCTCTGGTCTTTGAAGGTCTCTTGTGATGTGATGATTGTATAACTTGGAAGATTCCAGCAATGTTCCATGATAAAAGTTACTAGTTTTTTTTTTTTTTTACATCTTTTGGGTACAGCAAAATACTTTCTACATGACGGGATAGGCAATCCAAGAGAGAAACAATTATATTCTTATTCCCAGAGCCTTGATAGATCTAAGTGCTCAATAGATATCATTAAGATGAGAAAAAGGCTATTTATATAACTATGGGCATTGGTCTTTATAGAGTAGGCGATGGGTCAGAAATCCTCAATTCAGTTTTCAGTTCTACTAAAAACAGAAATGTTTGATTCCTTCAGCCAAAATTTCCAACTGCTTCATCTCTACATTTATGGCAACTAAATGTATGTAATAACATAAAATTTCTTCATATAACTTGCTATACTATTTTTTGTACATCTCTTTTTCCTAATGAATAGGCCTTCCAATTTTATTTACTTTTTTTTTGTCTCTGGAGCAAATGCCAGGAGAAACAAATCATATGCGGCTGGTCAAAAAAGAAGTTGGGTAGCCAAGAATAAAATACTAAACATGAGTTGGGAACTAATTTTGAGAAGCCTGGCAAGAGGCCATCTCTTTTAAGAAGAGAAATAAAACTACAAGTGAGCTAACATGAAAGGCAGACAAGACATGGGTGTGGAATGATAGATGGTGTACAAATGTATCACTGTGGGGGAAGATTTACAGCAAAGGAATTCCATTGAAAAGGTCTTACTGACATTCAAATGTCCCACATTCTCCAGAACAAAATCAAGCTTACCTTTCAGATGCAGCTTTCTTAGTTTTAAGATGTAGGTACCTATAGGAAGTGAATGATACTATCTGTTTCCTTCATATTTATAGATATAAGGCTTGACCATAATAAATATAAAATACTGTTACTCTTCAAGGAGATCAACTGATAAACTTTTTCTCATTAGATCTGGTTTTGTAGAAAAGCACACTCATTCCACTTCCTTTCCAATATTATTTTTTAAAAATATTACCGCATAAAATAAAATGTTTCTCTCCTTTGCCAAAAAAAAATGACAAGTGCTTGTATGTTTTATGTGTTTATCTGGAAAGAATTTGGGATAACATTGTAAGACATTGAGTGCTGTCAGCTCAGCCTTAATGTCTTGTGGCCTTTCAAACAAAGAAGTCCATGATGAGAAAATCTCCAAGAGAGGCCAGGATCACTGCAAGAGCCCACACAATGCCCTTCTGTCCCTGGTCTTCAAGTGTCAGTTGAAGGGGTTACTTGGCTTCTCCCAGCCTCTACAGGAGAGTGGGTTGAATGCTGCTTAGAGAATTGTATCATCATGAAGACTCAGAGTTAATGGTTTGGAGTCTTTACAGATAATGACCTACTGGGTTTTAAGGGGTTAGTGACTTCCTTTGAATTCTTTAAGCTATCTTAGTCAAACGCTTTGCCACTTGAACTTTATGTGCCACCCTCTTTTTTCTTTAGGTAATTATTATTATCATTATTTTTGGATAGGTCTTATATTTTTGCCCAAAGCTGGCCTTACATAACAGTTTACTCCTGCAGCTGGAATCACAGACATATACCACCATGCCAAACTCTGAACTTGTGTTTTAAGACAGACAGACACACAAACACATATGTATATATGTATGTATGTATGTATGTATGTAAATACATGTGTGTGTATGTGTTCGAGACGTGAGATAAAATACTAACTCTAAGTGCAAATATAAGCTGTAATTTTTAAAACATAATATGCATTTTTTCAAGAGTGGATGTATGGTCATAATGTAAAGAGACATAATTCTATCTGTGTTTGGACATATTATTTTTTAGAGGGTATGATACATATTGAGTTTATTTGTTTTACTTTTTACATTTTGTTGATTAAAAACAGTAGATGTTCTTATTTCACTAGAAGAAAGACACTTAGAGCTAAATTAACATTTATCTTCATACTTCTTATAATGACTGAATGCATTGAATTAAACATATTATTTCTTATCTCAAGAGGTGACATGTTAGCAAGACATGGTATGTGAAATCACCTACTCATTTTTAGATTGCTTTCTAGTGACAAAAGTATTTAATATGTGCATTTAATATTCATATCAAATTATTCAGTCTCATAGTTTACCTACAGTTTAGGAAGAACAAAATAACTCAGACATTTCTCTTTACATTGAGAAATACAGGAAAAGGGTAACATAATTTTGTATAAGTTGATAGCATATGAAGCATATATTATATATACACTTACCACATAACAGGCACATACCTATATATTTTTGGGAGTACTCTGAACTGAATTCAGGCCCACCTGCTTGTTACTAGGGAGGAGATTTACTACTTGTGCCATACCCTCAGCCCCATGATTTTTGATTTAACAATTGGTAAATTCCATTGTCATTTTAAGCCATCATATTTTTTTCAATGAAATTTCACTCCATATTACTGAGGACTTCTCATCAGTCTTTCATTTTTTGTAGATTCACTCATATTTTTATGTTTACAGAAACATTCCATAGCCCATAATTGGATAACAAAAAACTACACACGTTATCTCAGTGTTTTTCCTCAGGCTATCGAACTTTCAATATTGTTCCACAATCGTCATGATCTTGGCATTTGCAGCTCATGCCAAGTTATTGGTTAATAAAACCCCAGCTAGACATGGTCAAAAGTCAGTAAGGACCAGGTCCTCACTGGGTAAGTCTATGTGTCCTGTCCAGCCACACAGACTGCATAAAGGGCCATCTGGTATGGAAAAAAAATGAATAAATAAGACACCTCAATCTGAAGCAGCCAATGGCATGGACAGAAAGTGGAGGCAAGATGGCCAGAGCCCTCACCAGCAGGGCCCGAAGATCAGATGCCATGCCATGGATTTCCTTGCGGTCCTCCTCCAAAGACCATGGAATCCATTGGACTGAAAATTAATGCGTTCTGTGATTCCGATGTTTAAAAATGTCTGAAGATCATTGTAGTTGATTCCGGTGTCCTGCATCTTGCATATACATTTTTCTAATCTGGGGAGAGGAAGGGAAATCACAAAATGCTGAAACAAGGATACAGGTTAACCCATTGTAACAATGAGATGTACAAAACACTGTTGAAAACGAACTTCACAACTTCTGGTGGCAGAAGAAGAGTTGGGGAGGTGGGGAGGGAAGGGATGGTAGGGGAAAACAAAGAAGGGGGTAACAAGGGTAACAATACTCCATAGGAAATGTACTCATTACCTTAGTCATGCAACTGCAACTCCTCTGTACAGTATCTTTACAATAAAAATATTTAACAATGTCTGAAAATATTATTTTCCCAGTGTGGTAAGCAAGGAAATCTTTGAACAATAAACAGGAAGGAATTATCAGAATTGTAAGCTTCTTGAATTGTTCCCACTGCCTTGGCACTGAGCAAGGACTTGAGATTCTTCCACAAGGCACCTGTTCTATTGGCCTCCTAATAAAATCAAACCAAGTTCTTGTTTTACATGTTTTGTTGCAGTAGTTTTGTCGCTGGTCTCTCTTTATGGATGGATTAAGCTCAACAGCCAACACTTCTACCTAATCGCTACACTCTGTGTTCACCTCTAATGCATTACAAAATGTATTTGAACTAGAACTTCCAGTTCAAGTACATTTCCCTTTTCCAGGGCCAATCCTATACTCACAACGCTCTTATCGCCCTGCAATCTTTCTGCATCTCGGTAACAAATTTCAATTCAATTAGATGCGGATGTATTGATCCCCAGGCCCATAATGGAGGGTGACTCAGAGTTAGTGCACATTTGTGTTTGTAAATAAATGATGAAATGGCTACGTACAGCTGTTTTCTTAAGTGCAATGGAGCATTGAAAAGATTCAAAAGATATGATCTTTAACCTTAAGGAAATGACAAGCTAGACAGGGCAACGAGAATGTCCACAACTTTTCAAAGCCTATGAAACAACTTTCCTGCTGAAGGTAACAAGTAAGTCATGTAAGATTTATTCAACTTTCAGCCCAGACTTCCTAGGAAAGTGGTATTTCATTTCCTGGCATTGTGAGGCCAACGAGGTTTGTTAGGTTTCAGAGAAACCTAAGCCATCATGAAGTATGGTATGGAAGTGTAGAATTCCTTTTGAGAAGGAAGGCTCAGGAACCCATTGGTTGAGACTAGTGTTTCTTTGCAGGCTCCTAGCAAGGCAACTTTCTCATGCAGTTTTGTCTTTAAGTCCACACACTCTGGCCTGAGTTCCCCGACCATCCAAACATCTTGTTTATTGAGAGGTAGCTGAATTGATCAGTGTAGGCAAGTTGAATCATAGTCATGCATGGGTCCTGAAACTCCAGTGGCTTCTCTCCATAAAGATGTATTTCTGACTTGAATATCACTTCCACATTTGGCTCAGAGGAGCTCAGCTTCTCATTGTCTTTGTGACTCCTGGACCTGGTATGGAGACTTTTGTGAGCTATCTGCTTCTTTAAATTAATAAACGAGGAGGAAAAGTAGAGATTCCATTACCTGAAGCAATGCCATAATTTTTGCCCACACTTCATGTGGGCAATATTTACCATATTTTATGACTGACATTAATGCTGCTCAGGACCTGGGGAAATGAATGAGCCTGGGAAGACAGGACCATCCTGAGCATGCGTTGTCAGATCTCATGTGCTTCTTCATCATGGCACTAGTGTATTTTCTTCCTTAGCATGTCTTGCTACATAACATACAACTCAAATAGTCATCAGGAAATAAGTGGTGTTATAAAATAATGCCAGAAAAGAAATTCAAAAGGAAAATTTTCAGAATTTATTATAGTTATAATTATAATATTATTAAGATAATAGATTTCTTTATTTTACTTCAGCACAAAAGAGAGAAAGAAACAACTACTTGTGATAATTCTCATGGTGGCACAGTTGAATGAAGCTTAATCTGCTGGGTGGAATTTTAATATAGTTATTTGGGGAAAGCAATTGGTAGCAGGTAAATGGATGTTTCTGGCTCATATGTCAACAAAGAATACGCATTAGCCAAGTATTAAATAACACTATATTTGAAGACTTTAATTTTCTCGATTGTAGACTGGTTTTCTAGTTACACATTTTCTTTTTCAGGATACTCAAATTTAAGACTAGATTTCATAAATTAACTAAAAATTTCACTTTCCAAGCAAAAATGTAACAATGTATAGTGCAGAGTCTTACCATTTGATGTTTTAAACATGAAAGAAAGCTCTACATAATCACATAAAATAGAAGTCAAAGCTTAATTTTAGATAATATTACCACTGTGCCAGCATTATTTCAAATATATTGTTTAAATATAGGACTATACAATATTATTCTACATGTGAATTGAAAATCTCCAAGTATTTATAAACTAATCTATTAACTCCCAAACTCATAGCTGAGACTTGCTTTGCGCTAAAAAACTAAGTAATTTTGAGTTCTCTAAATCCCTTGAATTACAAAAGCTCAACCTAATCATGGTATTGCTTAGATCTTGAATCAAAAGAACTTCCATTCTCCAATGAGTATTTATCAATAACACACTTAAAAACTGAAATTATGAAAACATTCAACCTTAATTCAGATATATTATTTTTCAATTTTCCACAGTCAAGTACTTCAAATTCTCTCCAGTCCCCAAACAGTTCCTGCAATGTCTTGCATTCAGTGTACCACTGCTCTGAACTAACAATTATAACCCACACTGCTATGAACCTGAGCAGATGTCAAAACATTATTCATTTACAAGTTATGACTCTGGAAGAATCAACCTCCGAGGCATAGAGGATGTATCCAAAGGTAATAATCAATTATTATTTTCAGCCATGTGTATATGTAGTTGAGAGTCTGATCTAAACTCTAGCAGGTGACAGTAATAATAATAGTTTAGAAATATTCATTATTCAAGGACACCAAAAGATGAAGTGGTTTAACCAAAGTCAATTCACAAGTTACCTTACCCAGTTCTTATTTTTAATTGTACATGTGGTGCTATCAGGAAGTGAGCCTGTACCAGTCAGTCAAGCAAGCATCTGATCTCTTGTTCCCCTGGGTGACACAGTCTAATGTAGAGGTAGCTCATGCATTGTACATCAGTTAACATGCAGTGCCAAATTTTAAGAAGTGCAGTGAAGAGTAAACCAAAGGGAACAACCTGCCTTAACTAATGCTGTGAAGATATTCAGGAAGTTAAATTCAGCCTTAGTCATAGTGAGGATGTGGCCAAAAGGGAACACTACTTACTACACTGTTGGTGGGAGTGTAAACTTGTTCAACTACTTTGGAATGCAGTGTGGCGGTCCCTCAAAAGACTAACCATAGAGCTTCCCTATGACCCAGCAATCCCACTTCTGGGCATTTATCCAAATGACCACAAAGATGGTCATACAAAAGCTACCAGTACAACCATGTTCATTGCAGAATTATTTACCATTGCTAAGATCTGTAGCCAACCCAGATGCCCCTTAGTAGATGAATAGATCAAGAATATGTGGTATATATACACAATGGAATTCTATGCTTCCATCAGAAAGAATGGCATTGCCTCATTCATAAGAAAATGAAAAGAGGGCTAGGAAGGTGGCTCAGTGGTAGAGCGCTTGCCTTGCATGCATGAGGCCCTGGGTTCGATTCCTCAGCACCACATAAGCAAAAAGAATAAAAGCCGAAGTGGCGCCCCAATACCGGACCCAATAAATAAGTAAATAAAATAACTACATAATGAAAAAAAAATAGAAAAAAAATCTTTAAAAAAAATAAAAAAAAAGAAAATGAAAAGACTTGGAAAAAATCATATTAAATCAAGTAAGCCAGACCCCAAAAATGTATTCATAGTTTCCCTCATTTGTAATAATTAGTATATGGCTGAGATAATCCTAGATGAGGATCACAATAGCTCAGTAGTTATGTACAGATAACCATATAAGATGATGTTGAGCAAAATGAACTCCAAGATATTGAAACAAGAGCTTTTTTTCTTTCTTGTTGTTTTAATGTACCATGTGAAGTTCTTTTTTCTTTCAGTTTTTCCTTTTTTTTCTCTATGGCTTATCTCTTGTTGTCACTGTATTTGATTTGGTACCCTGTCTAACATATATATATATATATATATATATATATATATATATATATATGTTAATCTGAATTAGGGAAGGGAAGGGTAACAACAAAAAGATGAGACAAAGGACAAAAGGCAAACCATTGCAACAGTGATACAAGACAATATGTTGGAAATGAACTGTACAACTTGGGGGAATTTGTGAGGAGGAAAAGTAGAAGAAAAAATGAGGGAGGGCATAATAAATTTGACAAGAATGTACTCACTACTTTACTTATGTAATTGTAACACCTCTGTACATCACCTTGAGACTAAAATTAAAGTTAAAAATTTGAACAAATATAGTATTAACATGGCATTCAGAGTGAATGGGAGTACACGTATGGACAACATGGTTGTTCAGAAAAGTAGGAGAAGGATGTCATGATATCTCTCAGAGCAGTAAAGTCTTTGGATTTTTTTTCAAAATACAGTGGAAGCTGAGAAAAGATCACAGAGACAAATGGCATAGTACTGTTCATAGATTATTCAGACTGAAATAGGAAGCTTAGATTGGAAGGAATACAGGGAAAAGGTACGAAAAAAAAAAGAGGTAGAATGTTGTTAATATTTTTGAGCAAAGAGAATGTTCCAGATTGATTTTCTGGTTAGGGCATACACGAATAAAGAACAAATTAAACAAGTTGTCATTGCAAGCTAGAGAGGTGGGTGTGCTAGTCAAGGAATGAATATGTTTAGAAGGGGGGAAGTTAGGACTTTGTTTGCATTACAGTAAGATCAGAGATTTCTCTGGGACATCTTACATACATACATAGTGAGTTCTAAGTAAAAATCTACCAGGAAACAGAAGACTTCAATTGAGCTAAGTATTCAGGAGGCATACCGATATAAAATGACTACACCGGAAAAAATAAAACAATTAATAGTTATAAGAAGCAAAGTGTATTTGGAAATTCTGCTATAATTTAATTCACAACTTCATTCACTGTATATAGCAATTAACTTTTTTCAACCAGAAGTATTTAATTGAGAGTAGGCATTATACAGCAAATAAAAAACATTAATGCTAGTACACTTCAAGTCAATTTTGGAAAAAGAAGCATATAGCTTTTTTTTTTCTACAGAATTATATTCTATACATGACACTTGAAATGAGATTATCTCAATAAGATTATTTTAACCTAACTATGCACACATACAATTTACAGAGTGATATCAATCAAATAAGGAGAGAGAAATGAGTGTTTCTAAGAGCACATAAAATGCATAGCAACAAATGCACTAGTAAACCAGCTAGTAATGCAGTAACATTTATATTAAAAACATAAAAGCTAAACCTCTTTGGAATATTGCTTTATGTGTAAGCTTTTCCAGAAATAATATTATGAAAAATCTACACTTTAAATAGTAACAGTTAGTTATTTAAAAATTTTAGAAAACTGTTTACTCTGTTAAAGGAAGTAGACTATTTGTATCTTTTTTTAAAATGGTAAATGTTCTTTTATGAGGAAATGAGTTAATGTTTGTAATGTAGTAAAACTTGTGTGTGGCACCTAACACTCCTTTTTCCCACTCAATTTTTCATCTTCTGCCTCACTTTTTTCAAAAACAAAAAAACTGCCTTAGTTATGTTTTTTTCCTTGTTGTGAATGGTTAGCCAGAAATAAACAAGACATTTTTAAATAACAGTCCAAATATTGATTAGTCAATATTTTTGTTGAAAAAATTTTATTAAGACCAAATTAAAAAATACAAGCAACAGTTGCTTAAAAAACAGGCAAGTAGCACTTGTAAAATATGGAACTATGGCAAATGAAGGTTATAGGAGAAATCAGTATTATATATAAGATGAGTTTTTCTTGAAAACAGAATATCAAGCCAGTCGAGTGGCTCAGCATATAATTCTAGCTACAGCTACTTAGAAGGTACATATTGAGGAATCAGAGTTCAAGGCCAGACTCCTTTCCAGGTAACGGATGGGTACAGTAACTCCGGGGAGATGTACCAACTGCAAATAAAAATAAACACAAGAGGAGGATCACAGTTCAAGCCAGCTAGAACATAAAGTGATCATAAAGCAAGTCATGGAAGGAATTGTGGGCATGGTGGCACACACACCTTGTAAGCATAAATCCTCCTGATTGAATCCCCAGTGCCTCACAAAGAAAGCAAGAAAAAAATATAAAGAGAAGAGAAAAAGGAATATCAGAAAATAGAACTGCTTTTAATATGAAGAATTGTGAATCTGTACTGGATTGTTTCCTAATCTAAAATTTCCTTCCATTTTTATACGTTTCACTCTTTCTTCTTGCAGATAAGTAGAGGCAGGCCCTGGGTCTATCTCTGAGAGCAGGCCATCTTCCTGAGGGAAGCATTAACCCCAGTACCCCAACCCAAACAGCAGAGCCCCTCCATTATGCTACAAGTAAAACACGAAGCCTATTCTTAGCAGCTAATACTTGCTGTAGTATGTCCATTGTAATTTCCATCCAATTACCTTAAAAGTGCTCCAGGTACATTTAAACATGTTATAAATGATATATTTAATCAACTCATGTATATCTTCATTTAATCAAAATGATAGGTGTATGAAAGCTCTAAAAGCTTGTATTCATTTATTTCTGAATAATTATAGGGAGGATTTGTTTGGAAAAAGAAGCACAATTTTAAGAAAATGTAAAAAAAATTCTCTAAATTCCTTAAATAATTGCCTACACATTCCAAGCATGGATATTCATTAACACCTTGGGAATTATTCATGTTTCCTCATTTGACTCAAACAAATTTTCGCCATGTGTGGCTTCTCCCATTTTGCTGAAAGTTTTAAGAAGCCAGTAGGATCATCTAATCTTGCAAATATTTATAACAAAGAACTAACTTCCTCAGATGAGGAAAGCGTCTCTAAGATCTCAGTTTAACAGAAGCCTTTCCCACCCTTTCAGTGAATCTGTGTGACTCAAGATTCACCAATGTTTGGCTCCAGTTTGAAGTGTAATGTTCCTACTAGACCAATCAATTCTAGCAACTTCATTCTTTTTATTTACATCGCTTGATTTCATTTCCAAGTAAACTGGGCTCTGGGACTCAGGGAAGATATTTCTCAAGTTCAACAGAAACTCTTATTTGGTGAATGTGGAGAGGAGAGAGACCAGCAGGCTTTGTTTGTGCTGGTATTTATGACAATAGGGGGAAAAAAAGAGGAAAGGAAGGGACAGTTCCCAGTGACACACAAAGCATCCTCTTAGTTGAAAAGCTATTCTCTCTCCCCTTTGCTTACAGAAAAGTGTGCAGCACAACACCCAATTCATCAACCTCACAGATCAGGCAGGGTATGGAAAGTTGGAGTTGGGAATAGAATCCTGGTCCCACAATTAGATGAATAAAAAAGTTGTTTTGATGAACTTCCTCTTCAATAGTTAACTTCTGAATGACATCATGTCTTTGTAAGAGAAACACAAGGATGTGTTGGGTAGAAAGAAAGCCACAAAAGAGCCGCATATCCAAGAAAAGGTCATTATGTATATATTCTAACAGAACAGCAAAGCCATGTTCCTTTGGGGATGTCTGTGTCCAGTCTACACACCCAGGGGAAGAGTGGCTTTATTTTAGTGAACATCCTCTTTCACTTGTAAGAAGTCTCTGTAATCTGGTCCATTTCCACAGTAGGCTAAATTTAGGCCAGTTAAGCTATTGATGGCTAATTTTCCTGCGGAACTCACTGTGTTATGAACACCACCTTATTAGACCCATTTTTGATACCAATATATTCAATTTGTAAGTCATTTTGTAGTTTCTCTTATAATTTTAAGAGGGAAATCTGGTAAATTAGATAACATCTCATTAAAGTACAAACACGCTTGACAACATCTAATCTGTGGAGTTTTGATTGCTAAAGCAACTGGTTTTAAAGTTCTAAGTCTCTTGAGTCATGCAATTAATTCATGTGACATTCTCTTAATAAGATGATACTCTTGGCCTATTGCACACACTTTCATATAATGTACTCATTAATTATTCTGAAAATGATGATTTTTGTTTCCTGCCAGTCCACTCCCATCTTATCAAATGCATTGTCATCACAGCCAGGGTACCTCTGCCATCTCTATCTATTGGAAAATACTTTCTTCTTTGGGGAATTTAGCATACCATATTAGGTTAAATAAAATGAAACTTCAAACACTTAAAGATAATCATATACATGGTAACATTTTGGGTATCAATTAATTTTAACCTATGCACTCTGTAACGTTTATGTATATGCTAGAAATGTTTGAAGTCATGTACTAAGCTGAGAGATAAAGATTAGAAAGAATAAGTGGTTAAGATTATTATCAGGAGACAACTAATTTTTTGTACTAGTGAAAAATCACAACAGGCAGGTAGTACTTTCCTTGGATTTCACCTCTTGCCTACTGATTGATGTATCCTAAGTCAATGTATCAAAGTCAAAAACAAAAGGAGAATTGCAGCACATCTTCACTTTGGAGACTTCACTGTATTCATGAAAAAATATAAAATGGAGGGAACTGTGTAACCTAAATAAAGCAATTAGATTAGAAAGCTACTTTTCGAATTTTCAGTTCAATATGAATGAACATTCTTTAGAAACACTAATGCATTTTTCCATAAAGAATTTCCACTTCTCTTTTTCATAGTGACCTAATGCTTCTGTAAATATATCCCATGTATTTCCAAAATCTTAAACCTATGGATGAATGTATCATAATTGGAAAGACAGATGGCAGTGGATAAGAATGTTGGAGAGAGAAAGTTCCCCAGATAAAGAAGAGAATGAAAACTGAGCAATGAAATCTCAGGTAGGATTTTATGTTTATAGCCCAGAAAGATAGTGAGTGAGTAGAATGTAGATTAGATCTCACAGGAATTTGAACTCACAGATATGGCAAAGAAACAGGTAGAATCCATAAGATATAAAGGAAATGTAAGAGAAGGGGCAATGCTGCTACAATTGTGAACAGAACACAGATCACTGCTGCAATCAACTGAAATTCCTACTTTGAAAATGAAACCCCATCGTGTGAGAGTATTTTGGGGTGAAGCCTTTTGGATGTGACACAATTACTGATGGTGGAACCCTCAGGAGTGGGACTATAACCTTCTGAGAATGAACTTGAGAGTTTCCTCTCCATCTCTTACTCTCCACATGATGAGGGTATAGTGAGACAGCCACCAGTGCACCAGGAGGAAGCAGCACAGGACACTAGATATGTGGAAATCTGGACATCTTCAAATGGTCTGTTCAGCTTCCACAGTCTGAATGATGAGAAACTTCTGTCCTTTAAGTCACTGATGTGCATTAATGGGTTAAAATATCCTGAAGGGATCAGAGCACTATTTGGTCCAACACACACACACACACACACACACACACACACACACACACATTCAGGGAGCACACACTCACTTGCAGCTTATGAGATTCTGCAATCAAGAGCATTACTGTTCTCAAAATTTATCTGATGTCCTACAATGAAGAAAAATAGAATACTCTTGTAGGTCTGTGATTTTGGATTTCACATGATATTTTAATATTCATTAACTCTTTGGAGTTGATGAATGAGAACAATTTAGCTATCATTTGTCAGCAGGAGGAGTATCTGGAGAAAGGTTTTAATTTTGGAATAGCTACATAACCTACCATTGATTTTTTATCTATCTAAGGTCATAGGCATTTTAGAATTGAAGAAATGTAATTTTAGCATTAAGAAATGATTTGTAGTGCAGAATGATTCCATAATACATTTCAATATGAGTGTTGATGTATATGAATTAACTGCTTCTTGTTTTCTGTACTAATATAACCTGGGTATAGAGAATTTGTTACTATCTTTGAGAAATTAGTTTTCCTTTCTCCAGGGACTTTTCTCCTAAGGTAAAAATAAGAACAATATAAATCTAAAGAACAAGCTAGTGGAATAATACTTTTCTTCTCTGTTCTCTTCATGCATATTTGGAATTGTTTTAAAACATAAGTATCACCAGGTGCTGGTGGCTCATGCCTGTAATTTTATCTAGCTACTCAGGAGGTGGAGATCTGAGGATCATTGTTCAAAGACACTGCAGGCAGGAAAGTCCATGAGACTCTTATCTCTGATAAACCACCAGAAAACCAGAAGTGGCACTATGTCTCAAGTGATAGAGCACTAGCCTTGAGCTGAAGAGTACAGGGACAGTGCCCAAGCCCAGATTTCAAGTCCTATGACTGACTAAAAATACCAAACAAACAAACAAAAACAACAACAAAAAACATAAGTAGGAAAAACAAAACACTCACCTAACAAAAAGTACAGTTTCACTGGACTGTGATACGTTCAATATTAGGAATTTCCTATCCCAAAGCCCTCATTGTAAACAGAAGAGGTTTAGAATCCTATCAAGAAAGGTAGAAATCATGCTAGAAGCCAACTAGGACTTCCAACTATCTCGTTCTCTGAATATTCTCTGGACACATTTCAGATGCCATGTTCATTGAGATCATGAAGAGGCCAACAATGAAAAGAAGATAGGCTATAAGAATCCTGAAACAACTTCTTCCATAATATAAGCAAATCCAGAAACTAAGCCTATTTAGAAAAGCCTTAATTTGTGTATATTATGTATGTAAAAACCCATTTAAGAAGAGTAAAACATTTCATAATAAGTGCATTTATATTCAAGATAACGACACAAAAGTAACTAGAAATTGTAGGGCAGGTAACTCATTTGCCAGAAGAAATCCTACAATGAAAATTTAATTTTCAGGGGCATACTCAAAGAAAAGGAAAAATGAAGAAAGGAAGCTTCATGAGAATTGAGAATCAGGATTGCTCTACGCCACAAAATGAAAATGATTCCAGCATGGTGGTTGCAGTAAGCACCCTGACTCTGGCTTTCCAACCTGGCTGGCTCAGACTCAAGAAAGCTGCAGGTGGCTTTCCAGGGAGCTGGTAGGGTACGATGGAGTCCTGCCCAACCTCCAACCATCTGCTGGGGGAAGAAAGGGGAAGTCATAGTTGCATGGAAATTCTGTAAGGGAAAACACAGGGGAATGAGAAGGCTGGAGACAGGTTGAGCGGTTTTCCATCAAACAAGACAGAGCTCTTCCTAGAAGACGATGGCAAAGCTCAAAAGCCTCACAGGTACTTGGTGGCCTCTGCCCGGCTTCCTGTGCTTTCCCCTTGGTTTTAGTCTGACTAGTGCAATGTAAGCTGTCAAGATGTAAACGAAACAAACTTTGAGACCTCACACCGTCCTGTGGCTACACTGACAGGAAATGGCAGTATCCCAAGCATTAAAAGGTATTTTCTGCGTCTACCTTGGCATTCTGGGAAGAAGGCACTTAAGAGCAAGTTGAAAATAGAAGTTCAATCCTGGGGTACATTGTGTAATGCAATCAGCTACAGCAAACAATGAACAACAAAAGCTCCCCTTTTGTCTTTAAAGGTGGCTTATTGTCTTTAAAAGTCAAGAGTAATGAATGCATTCCTTGTAGTCTGAAGGGTTTTACCTCCAACAGCTCTGGCATTAATTAGTCTGTGTTGTCTAATTTTTGCAAGGTAAAACCCTGGCAATTATGATTCATGGAAAAAGTGAATATTCTCTACATCCACATTAGAAAAGTAGTAATATTGAAGTTAAGGTAGTTTGTTCACGAGTTAGACTTCTGTGTGTATGTGTAGGTGTGTCTGTAATGTGTGTGTGTGTGTGTGTGTGTATCTTATACATTTTTAAGTTTCCAGTTCAGCTTGATTTTTTAAATCAATTAAACTTGTGATCTGATTAGCACTTATCACATTTTTTGAGAAAATACAGTGAAACTATTCTCACTAACACTCTACAGCTGTTTGAGGGGAAAGAAGATATTCAACTCATGACTATTTAGAGAAAATCCCTCTATGCAAGAATTTCCAATTAAGTTACAGGCCACCTTTTAGATGCTGGTGGAGATGCATGATTGCCACTCTTTCCAAAATAGTGGGTGGATTTCTCAGAATCCCTTCATCTTAATTCCTGGCAACTGCATAGGAAACAGCTACAAACCAGGTAAACAAAGAAATACTCTCACACCAGGACATTTTGATGGACCGCCTATTACTTAGCATTTTACCTCATTAAACAGATGTTTGATCATATACTTTCATATCCTCTTTTAAAAATGCTTTCTGCTTCACCATTTTTCTCTATACATGAGGATTTGTTTGTGTAAACATCATAAAAGTTACTGCACAAGGCTACAAGTAGACTTTGATTAAAAACTAAACTATAAATTAAAGAACTGTCCAGATAGATTACTGTACTTGCATAAAATATTTCTAGAATGCATACTTTGGTGCTATCTATCCTGCTTTTGTTCTATTTCTCTTTTTTTTGCCATAGGGGTAGAATGAAGTCAAGAATCCAATGTACATCCTACAAAATTAAGAAGAGTAAGGGGAGCGGTGGAGGAGGCGGTTGGGTGAGAATGTTGAAATTGGTGACATTGACCAGAGATATTGTATTTAATAGCTGCTTGTTACATGTCAAAATGAAAGACCAAAGAAACAATGTAAGTACAAGGATAGGGGTGGGCAGTTTCATTTTATTTTGTTGTTGCTTATATGTTCTTTCTTTTATTTACTTTAAATAGTAGGACAAAGGAGTTGCCATGTGACAAAGCAGTTTATGAATACAATGCATCTTTATGAATGTGACAGCTTCATTTTTAAAGTATTGAAGATGAGCAAGAAATAACTCCTACCAATGGTATTTGAAACTATAAGACCAAAGCTTACATTCAAAGGCAAAAATATATTTATGCAGGCATTTATCTCATGTGAATAGGAGAAAGTAAATACACATGCATTCATTGTACTTAATGTAGAGAATATACACAATGTATGTACAGTTTTCACTCCATCAAGAGCAAGGAGCCCTTCAGAGTACATTGCAAGAAGTCCTACACAACTAGTTACCCATATTGCCAATTTAACTTTTTAGCGAGAAACATTGTATGTTGTAGTTAAGAAGATATTTATGATAAAGAAGTGCATGGTTCCCAATCAGCATTGTCACTATCGTGGGGAAAATCAACTGCAACCAGCAAAACTGATTTTCTTCTTACACGTCACTTGAACTATGATTAAACTTCTCTCCAGTAGCTAAGTTTTGCAATCCAACCCAGTAGTTTCTGTATCATTCTACTACTTAAGTTTTACTGATTGGTGATGATTTTTATTTCTATAATATGTGACCTAGTAAACTCACCAAAAGCATAAAGAACCCATATCCAGGAAGAAGGTTCTATATTTTTCTTCCATGATCAACCTTAAACCAAACTTCAGCCGTTTCCCACTGTCTCTGTCTTCAGTGTCACCTTAATCCATCACAGACACTCCAAACACAGTATTCTTGGAACACGTGTCTCTCTCAGATTTTTCCTTTGCTCTTACTGCTACTCACAGAGAATAATGACACAGAGGCCCCCTGTTTGTTAAAAAGGTATCATGCTGTTAAGTGATAGAAAGCTAAGAAATGCTAAGAAATGCTTTTTCAAATTGATTTGAGCAGGCCCCTTGAGAGACATCAGCCAGCACTCTAGGAATTTCCTGCCACAGAGAATATTGTTTATACTCTCCACTTGAGTTCATTTGAGTGCATTATTACTAGTTTGTGTGACTCCTTGATGTTTGGTATGAGTGTTTTCATACAATGAAAGATGATAAAGTGATGTTATTATTTAATGTGCAGTTGAGTTGCTAATTGCTGAAAAAAATGTAAGTTGTTCCCTTCAGGTTTAACTCTTTTGTGTCTCCATATTGATTTTGGTTATCTTTCAACTAGTTCAGATTACCTTCATACTGCTTTATCTTTTGGCCTTAATCCACTCACATATCATACAGTTTTCTATGGCTTATATTCTCCATCATTGCTTTAGAAGTATTTATAAGACAAAAATGCACATTCAGTTTCAGATAATATACCTTTAGGTTACTTTTAAGTCTGATTTTATGAATTTAACATGAAAGCTGAGAAAAGAATCTTAGATTATCTTATTTTGACATATAAATGAGACTTCAATTTTTACTCAGAAATAAATTTGATCTATTATTCTAATATAAATTTATAGGAAGCTTATCATATAGGTGTTTGATATAGCTTTTGAAGCCAGATGTTTTAGCATTTTATCATAGCTTTTTGATTTAGAAAACCCTAAACAGCTAAATAACTTCAGCCTACATGGATAGTTATCAGTTAATTGCAGTGATACAAACACACACACACACACACACACACACACACACACACGGGGATGGGGAGAGGAAGAGAGGGAGAGCATATTCTGTTCATTAAATATTGAAAATTTATAGTCCAGAATTGCATAGAAATAAATAGCCTTTGTGTTATCTTCAATGGTGCTGCAGACTGGTGGAAATAGGTGGAAAAAATTCTCAAGGAAAAAAAAAAGAAAGAGCCAGGACATGTGAACATTCTTTGCACTTGTCAGGGTTACTGACAACCAATGAGCTGGGAAAACCTCTGCCATCCTCCCCTATAAATTGAAGCCACATTTGGCAGGTGCCTAGTTTTCTTATTTAAAAAGGTACTTGACCAGTACAGTTTTAAACATTAGGTCCTTACAATCTGATGATATTTAACGCTAGACTTTAGCAGTCTTAACGTAAATTTAAGCATTTTCTAAAACAATAGTAGGTCATAATGAGATAGACTCGGGTTTGGGACCTTCTTGCCACTCTAGACATTTTCATTATCTCCTTAGGGTGAAAATAAGTTACTCTGTTTGGAAATTCAGTTTATGAGCTTACCAAACGTCAGAATGCTCTGTTTTTACTTGTTGCTGTTGGTTTTATTGTTGATTTGTGTTTGTGAGTGTGTGTGCATGCATGTTATGTTCATGTTTGCTTTTGATCTAGACAAGCAATATCTTAAAAACCTTCAACATATTTGGAATTAAAAACTGTGACTTATATTTTTCCATATGGAATTTTCTGAATTTAAAAATGTAAAGTTTCCAGTTACTCATTTTTTTATCTAAAGAAACATATGAATTGAAAATGAAAACAAGTATCATGTGTTACATAGTCAGAATATTGATACACTCTTCATTTCTATCTTTCTAAACAGTGCTCCCAAGAATGTGAGATATATTTAAGGAAATATCATACATAGCCTTAACCATGGCCACTCTTTGCAAATGGCACTTGATATTATCAGTGTAAGTTATCTTTATTCTGCTCAGTCCTTCTCTTCTCAAACTTCCCATATTGTTAATGCTAGCTATTCATCTGTTTTAATCATTATTCCAAAGATTCAAATTCTTTTACCTTTGATTTTGCTTGTACAAAACAGCAATGATCTGTCAGGTCCAATGCTATTTTTATTCACTTATTTTGGGGGTCACAGGACTCTGCTTGAACACATTTTATCTCAAAAGTTAAATTTTGGACCCCAAAATTAAGACCAACTGATCTGAACTGTTGAAAGCATTTTATAAAATGGCATCACCAATATTTTTCTTCTTAAATCTGAATTGTATCTCTCAGCAGGAATCTACACAAGCATAGGTTATATCACGCACACACACACACACACACACACACACACACACACACACACTGTCTTGCTTAGAATGTGGCACACATGGACTATATATGTGCAACTTACCTGTCTCTACTTCACATGTATAGACATACTTAGGAAAGGTTTTAAAATAAATGATATATTTGCCAGCAGTTAGATATTTGCTTACAGATCCCAGTAGGCTATATATTCTGAGGTGCATATAAAAACTAATTAAGCTAGCAACATAGCAACATAAAGTGTGACCACGTTGGTGGGCTTCACATTTAAATGAAGGTGCTACCTCATAATTTCACTGTTAAAAACAGATCAAATTGGGATCAAATATTATTTTTAGATGCTATGCTTAATAAACTCTAAGACACTGCTAACCACTATTTAAATTATGTTTTTTTCCCTCCAGTTATTCAAGTGTTCACAACTTAGTTTTCCCAAGGTTAAAAGAAAAGAAGTTAAGGACATAACTGTAATGCTTCCGTTACTGTTGGCAAACCACAAGCCCAAAATTTTGTTTTCTCCCTCAATATCTATAAGAATCCGGAAGCATAGTTCCCAGTGCTATCTTTAATAAATAAAAGAAGATTGTGAGTTAAGTGTCTATGTCTATTGCAAGTGGTTTTGCTGGTTTGCTCTAAAAATATAGAATAAAAATACTAGGTAGAAAAATATTAAGTGTCACTCAGACAGTGTTTTTGTATACTTGCCAAGTATTTAAATTAAATTTGGATATCAGTCTCCATGTGTGCTTAACACATACATATTTTCTTTAGACCATGAACTTCTAGCTGCTGCTAAGTGGAAACAGTCTTCTTTGTTGAAAGATAAGATATAATGAGTAATTTTTAGCTACTTCATCTTTATTAAATGTAAATAGCTTAATCATAATCTCATAAAAGGGAAGAATCAAGAGAACATTATTTAGTGCGGAGTTGGATAATTAAAAAAAAGTTACTGCTAGTTTTCCATCAACCAATAAGAAATAATTCAAGTTTTATTCCATCTGGTGTTTCTTACATTTAAACGTATACTTAAATGTCTCTTTCAACCAGGCATCTGTGGATCATAGTTGTAATCCCAATTATTCAGCTTACTGATTCTGGAGAATCAAGGTTTAAAAGTTTAAAAGTTGGACCTACCCCCTGACAACAAAACAAAATCAAGCCAGAAGCATGACTCAAGTGGTAGAGTGGCAGATGTGAGTGAAACAGTTAATTGAGCTCCAGTCCTTGGAGTCTGTCCCTTTGGGATCATGGGAAACTTTGGAAAAGTAAACTCTTCTTCCACAACCTGACCATCTCATGCCACACAGTCTCAACAAGAAGAATTCACATTAGTCCTCCAGCTACTGTGAGTTTGAAGAAACGAGAATGATGCAGGTGAGCTGCAGGCACCTTCAATGGATGGATCAAAAAGAGAGAGATATGCAAATCACAGACACTCCAATGGTTGTGACTACTGAAATAATGATGCTAAAGAAGCCACGATTTTGTAACCTATGACATACTCAAATTGCTTTTAAGAAAGTTAGGGTGTACTGGTTGGAACATTTAGCAAATACCCTATTTAATTTTTATTGTAGTTTCCCCTGCCTGAGGCAACTCAAATAAGATCTGTTGTAGCTTTGGGCGAGTGTGTAGAATCAAAGTACTGATGCACAATCAACTTCAGAAGAAATCCTTGAATTTCAAACAGGTTGAGATTATCCATACTTTATCCATTGTGTGTGATGTGACATGACTTACCATGACCTAATGTCATGTTATGAACTTATTTTTAGCAGGAATGGAAGGTCTGCATTTTGAAGATTTGAAGGACTCGCATACCTATTTCTTAAAACACAAACATAACCGCAGCTGTCTGTCATTAAATGCCATTATACAGCATCTCATATCCTTCTTTACGTCTGAATATCAGGTACAGATCACGAAGTGTCTATCTCCCTTTTCAAGTCCTCCCACTGATATTATATTTACTGATGCAATGAAATTTACTCTCAACCACTGAGGACTGCATTAGGCATCCACTGTGAACATAAGTAAACTCCCTTCATATTGAAGGAAGAGTGATTCCAGAGTTCCAACATCTCTAAATCTGAGGACATCCAAATTCCTAGTAAGAAATAGCAAATGATTGCTTTTAGCCTGTGTTCATCCTCCAATGTTCTTTAAGTCACAGCTAAATTACTTCTAATACCTAATATTCACTGTAGATATTATTTAGGTTATTTTACTCTATTTTTTAGGCAATGATGCCAAGAATAAAATGGTACATATTCAAATAGAGATGAAAATTTCAAGTTATTTTTTGATCTGTGTTTGTTGAATCTATTTACAGGTTAAGTCTACAAAGATAAAAAAAATGATAAAGGAGATGTGGTTTTAACCAATAATTTCTGAGTCTAAAAGATGACTGTGTTCGCCACATAGACCTTTACCTTAGTTACTGTAGCTTAGTAGTGAAATTATTGTCAGTGTGAAGTACTGAAAAGAGAATCACTCACCCCAGAAAGTTTAATCCAAAATGGGAGATGGAAAATTTTATAAAATAACTATTGACTAAGGACTGCATCCTTGTGTTCCACTAGAATCCATACTTTGAAGCCCAGTCTTAGGATGAGGTCTTCAAGAGCGAAATGGGAGTTCTAGAAGGAGGTTCCAGGGTGCTTCCTGGCCCTTCCCAGTCAGTGAACCTGGAAGTGGACCCTCACTCCACCCCAACTCTCTCTGAGACTTGATAATGAATGCACTCCCAGGCTCCAGACTGTTTATAAAGCCTCCCAAGCTCTGGTATTGTGCTGTGGCAACCTAATCCGAATGTGACTCTACTCATTGTAGGTTCTAATATCTCCATGGATGTGTTCCGATAGTAATTCAATAGAGCTTTGTAGGGACACACTGATGTAATGAGACCTTTTATTAATTAGATGTCTGGATACGTGCAAAGGTACAAGCATAACCACAGAATCACCCGGTCCCAAATATCCATAATCTAGCCTCATATGAAAAAACGCTTAGAAATCAGCTGCTGATCTACTCTTTTGCTTATAAACAGTTCCTCTGATTCTTTGTTCCCAAAAAGTAAATCAGCAAAAATGGTTGGATGTATTTAAACATATTAATAATAAAATTGTATCAAATTGTTTGTTCACTTGCCCAGAGGTTATTTAATAATTATCAATAAAATAATGAAAATAAACAAAAAGATATTAATAATTTAATCGTCAATTCCAGGAAATCACCTCTTGGGATGGTTATACTGTAGCGCTAAAAAGCTAGGCTGTGGATGGCAAGAACTTGGTCCACTAGAAACACCGTGAACTGGACACTGTGGCCTTGGGTTCTGAGTTTGTTATCACCTACTGAGCTTAACAGAATTGGGACCTACATTGGGCAGGACATGCCAGAAAGATGAAAGAAAAAAGTGCTATTACAGGAGCATGCTATACAAATATTAACTGTTATATCAGTATTGAAATTGTTATGCACTGTGTATCCTTGACTTGTAAGAATTTGATATAAATAGTAGAAGAAGAAAGCATCTGCAATTTGTACTTTATTAGTCTTTTCTAGGGAGTTGTTTTATTTTTGTTTTTTTTAATTCTCCCAGTTTCAATTTCCTCATCTGTAAAACTAGCACAAATAAATGTTATCTTCTGAACCGTAGCCAGTATGGTGAAATACCATGGTCTTTTGGGTCTAGAAGCAAGAAGAGCCACTCCTACTTTTCATTCATATCCTAGAAAATGCATAAAACTATATGCTAAAACATTCACTAGAATACGTAGGGCATTGTTAGGAAAGTATATTGAAAAACGATGACTGAATTATCTTTGTTCCAGGCTACACTATCCTAAGAAGAAATGATGTTTAATAAAGAAAAGCTATTCTTTGATAGTTAATTATCATTAGCTTCTACTAATGATATTTTATAAAACATGACCTCATTATAAAAAGGTAAACCTAATTAAGAACTTATTTACATTACAACAATATATGAATAGGCTAGGATATTCTCCACTACCCCTCGAGCATATAATTTCATTAAGCCAATAAATATTGCCAGAGGGCTATGTGTGTGATAATGATGAGCTGAACAGCAGCTCCATTATAGTTTCCCAGAAATGACAATTGGCTTTTCAAGTGTTCTCCATGACAAAGATATGCATCATTTACCCACATTTCCAAGTTTCATCTAGATTCTGTGTTCAGGTTCACATCCCAATGATATTTTCTGTACTGCAATTTATTTTTCTGCCCTTGGGAAGCTTACATGTCAAAAACAAAAGCTCAAAGTTTATATAGGAAAAAAATGCAGACTTCACTCTTGCTGTTGTTGCTGTATTTATATCAGCCAAAGGAAAATTTACAGTTTCACAAACCAGAAAAATCCCTGTAAGAAATGTGGGAATACCTAAGAAATAGGTCTCATTCCTAATATTAACTTTAACTAAATATTGCTGCTGAGTAAACTTTATAAAATCTAAATCATGATATTTCTTTTCCCTCTAAATATTACAGATTACCCAGATGGTGAGTGTGTTGATTTAGTTTCTGTGACAAAAAATCAGATCTATTTCAACTAATACCCATCAATATACCTCTCACTCAATAAATGGAAGTTAATACTTTCAGAAGAGCAAAATTTACCTTTACTCAACAAGCCATGATAGGTCAATAGTTATTTTTAAAGAACTTAAAAGAGATTCTATCATGTTGCTTTTGTTTTCCAGAGCTCACTCTAATCAAAACTGAAATGCTATTTTGGAAAACACCTTTTTACAGTGAGAGTAGATTCCATTTCTAACTAAAAATGACTGTTAAGACAAACCAACCCCAGGAAATTGAGTCTATAACAAAAACATCTATAAACCTTCAGCAGTAGCAGTGTTTTCCTAGTACCAGCAGGAGATGTAATGAAGTCTTGTGGATGTGAAGTTAAAAGAGTGCTTTTAAGTGAATGGCTGTCTAATTCTCAGGTAGAATAATCTATAACTGAGTCTCCAGAGACACCTCCTGTATTACTGCATTTCGATATTCAGCAGTAATAAAAGATGTCATTCCGATGACCTGAGGTGTACAATTTCATACTATGTAACGAGGAAGTTATCACCTTGCCTCTTTGTGGCCAATTAGAAGTGGTCCAGTCTTTCCAATGAAGGAAGTTACTTGGTCAGGTTTCAATGTCATGTTATCAGATCCCAGGATCCTTTAAGCTAAGACAAAACTTTAAAGTTGATTTCTTCCATTCTGTGTTTTACTAAATAATTCTCACAATACATCTGTAACTATTCATTCTTAAGTCTCATATACTAGAGCCTGCTCGTGTTTTACATAGAATGTTCTATATTTATATAGAATGAAATAGGAGGACCAGATTTGCTAATGATTTTAATATAAATGCTATTATTAATACATCTGTTTAAACATTTTAGAAAGTACATATGCAATTTATCTTTCTAGCTGCTGTTTTTTTAATTGCAGTTATATTCTTCTTTCAGCTCAAAAATGGGGAATTATATTATTACACTATGTATCTTTGTATTGTATTAATTATTATATTAATATTTCAAAGATTCTCTGTATTTTAGAAGTACAGCTTTTTCACTCCCAATCTGTTTCCCCACTAAGCATATACACGGAAAATATAAATGCATGAGAATAATATACTTTTGAGAAAAATTAGTATTTCTAATACCTGTGTCAGAAAGGTTTGAAAATATTGAATGAGTAACAAATCAGACGAAAAATACTTTAATTCGATCACTCCAGTGGTTTACAACATTTTCAGAATTATTTTTTTCCCTGTCAGGTTAAACCCTGAAGTAACACAATTTACACTCAAGTCTCTGAACTACAGGACACAATGCAACTATACTTGAATCTTTGCTCATCTGTTCAATTTCCCATGAGAACAAATGACTAACTATATGGTTTTAAAAATAACAGTAATCTACATAATACTTGCGATATGGATAACCTTGTCATTGTTTTTACTTTCATAGTACTCAATTAATAAGTCAGTGGATCACTATTCTAGTAATAGACAGACTTATAGAGTCCTATTGAAACACTGTCTGTTATAGACTGAGAATTTAAGTCCATCCACTCATAATACCATAAATTAACATTCAATGTAATAATATTTATATTGTAAATTGCTTATATTGTATAGTTTCTCCCTAAAAAGGTTATATTAAAATATAGTAAAATACAAATTCCTTTCCTAGTTGTTATTATTTTTTTAAAAAGAGGTTCTCTAAGACATTCAAGGATTGGATTCCTCAGGAATTCTCCATGTGTGATTCATCCAGCCTGAATTATAAATTTGTGTATCTTTATATTCAATAATGTGTATACTGGACTAATCCAGGGACTGGACACTTACATTTTGTTGTCCTTGTTCTCATTACCCATGGGTAGATTGATAAGGCAACCTCCCTGTCCTCAAGTAACTTGGGACTAGGCAGAAGAAATTACAAAAAATTAGGCAGAAGAAATTACAAAATAATGACATGCTATGACAAATGACAAGATGCTTACCCCATAAGTGAGAAATATGGACTCATTTTCACTGTTTAGAGTGAACATTTAGAGTATCACAGTTGTTTATTTGTCAAGAATTGAATGCCCTGGGTCACTGATAAGGAGTCAGTTAATAACAAACACTAAATAACGATAATAATAATAATAATAAATACTACCCTGGACAACACATTGCCAGGGTAGTAACATAGTATGGAAAAGAACACCATATGTTTATTCATAAAGAGTCAAGTGGTTAGAAAAAGAATCAAGTGTGTCTAGATTCAAGTGTCTTTGACACTAGTCATGCTCACAATTTCAAAGGACCCATACCAATGGAGACAAGCAATATTCAGCAAGTTCTGAACAGTTTTTTCTTGTACCTTTGTGAGAGGAAAGTGACTGCGAGGCAGCAGCTTTGCTTTCAAGCACAGATGGACATAATAGCTTGGAAGCACAGCTCTTGAATTGGAATAATACAATCCTGCCAACTCCCTCTCAGCCTGCCCCAGCCTTTGTGCATCTATGATAAGGGGAGAGTTGAAAGCCATTTGCATAGTTTCTGGTCCTTGAAAAGACAGATTGTTTCCTTTTCTTCTCTTATTTTGATAAAATATTCTCATATTCATAGAATCCTCTGATTGCCAAGCTGAGCTCATCTTGGGTTTTGGTCTAGAGAGCAGAATAAAGTGCAATCCAATTTTGAGACCTATCTCCAGTTTCGCTTAATACTCCCATTGCACAAAGTCAGAAGATTTAGGAGAGAATTATAATTGCCCCATATTTAAAATATTATTGAAAATGCAGTCGGCTGAATTTAAAATGCACTCTGAGAGTCAGTCACTCATTTTAGAAAATTTGCAAAGTTCAATTGAGTTCTTTCTCTAGATTTTATTCAGTAAGGTGAATAACACTTGTAGAAGGGTCTGTTCTAGGAGTGTTATCAATGGTATCTGTTTCTGTTTATTTATCTTCAAATATATTACACAGTATATCTATGAGTATGAATAATTAAAAAACGGGCAAAAATAACAGGAAATGAGTAGAGAGGTAGTGTGGAAGGGTGACTGTGCCAACATGAAGAAAAATACAACATAATACCCATCTCTCAGGATGGTCTATTTTACCTTGATCCAATGAGAATCATTTAGCATTGCATATGCTTCTTTTCTGAAGTAAAACTATGCGACAACAGCCTGGGCTGTTTTGTTTTTTTATATGAAGAGATTATGAAATGGTTGCCACATTATCCACCCCCTACTTTGTGTAGTTATTTCTTATTTTATCCTTTAATATAAAGGTTTTCTTTTTCTTTTTCTTCCATAATTTCAACAAAAATACATGTATTGATGAGTATATTTTGTGAACATGTTTATTGTAGAAAGATTTCACTTAGCTATTGGTTTACTGGAAATCACATATATACATATATATATAAGTGATGTATTTAAACATATGTATAACATACATTATATATATATATACACTGTATACTATAGCTGTAATTTGTGTCCTCTTAAGAGTCTTTCCCTGTTACACATGGTTTGTGTAGCCATTGCATGGGTTTTGAGTTGTGCAGTCCATTTTGTATTTTCAGCTAGGAATCGTGCATACCTCATGTGTTTGGAGAAGAAGCCTGAGACATGCCAAGAGTTTACCACATGGAGTGTTACAGCATCCCAATGCATGATATGCAAGTGTCTGCTAGTTTGTTTTCTCCCATACTAATAGTAGTATCTGCCTGAATCCTGCTATATTCTTCCTGGCAGATAAAATCCTACTGCCAAGAACCTCATTGTAGCTACTCCTTGTCCTGGAATCAGAAAGTCATTAGGCTTGGGACAGGCAGCTGGGTGAAGTGGCATCAAATAAGTGCTGTTTGTGAATTAGTTATACAGAAAGTCCTGCAGCTGCCACATCATGGAGAATGTACCAAAGTGTGAGAATTTGTATGAGCTAAACAAGAGATAGGAGTGAAGGAAGATGTAAAAATATCTTTTACAAAAACCATGATCACATAAATGTAGCGAATACAGATTTTATGTATAGTCTAAGAATTTCACAATGAGATTTTGAATAGTATTCTATAATTATGCTAGGAGGAAACAGCTGAATGGATAAACATTCCTGTAGAAACCATTCTCCGGGACCCCTCAAAGTCAAATCTCTGTGGTATGGGATGTCGCCCTGTAGTAGACTGCATGCTTTACAGCTGTGAGGCTAGGAGCTTGGTCCCTACCATTGAATAAGTAAGGAAGTAACAAATTTTCTAGATTGGATTTAATTATCTAAATGATTTCTGACTCCATCAGCATTTTTCTTTCTTTTTTAAAAAAATTACTTCATGAATTTAGAAAATGATGGATTGGGTAATATTGATAGATTATACTCATAAGTTGTCATGCTGAATTAAAATGCCTAGGTACAATTATTTAATAGTTTTACCACTGTTTAAAGATAAATAAGAATAATTTTCATAAACCAAAAGAGAGCAAGAGCAATAATAATGCCCAATGTATATTTAAGTAAAAAATCCTTTACATTATATATATAAACACACACACACACACACACATATATATATAGAGAGAGAGAGAGAATATATATATATATATATATGTATACTTAGTGCTCAAAGTTTACTATCCTGCGAATTGATGCTGTGAAATGATATTTTTCAAAATATACCAAAAATAACACAAAGAGAAGACTAAGGAATTAAATGTAAGTGGATGAATACTGTGTATCTCATAGATAGACAGACAAGAATATGGAGGGATAAGACTCAGTTTAGTCTTACAAATGTTACATACATATATTTGTAATATTATTTAGAGGTCTTCATTCTAGACATTTGTAGCTTTCAAAGAAATTACAATAAGGATCAGAATTGCTCTGAAAGCAACAAGTATCATTATATTGGCCACCATTTTTGCAGAGTGACTTGGCCGATAACAGATAGTCAACTCTAACATTGCACACCACACTGCAGGGTTGGCCCATACTGAGGATGGAGTTATTTCACTGCTGGGGGAAGAAGATTCATTGTATAGATGGCTTTTCCTGGCAGGGGAAGCATTCCCATCCTCAGGAATAGCTGCATGTGCTCCCACCATGTGTTCAGTGAGTGCTGGTGACATACCTCCTGGATTCTCAAGTGAGTTTTCCAAGAAAACATAAGAGGGAGAACATGGCCTTCCTACAGTCTGGCCTGGGAAGTCCCAGTTTATCCGCTCCTGTCTACTTAGCTTTTTCCCAGGCTGAGATCACTAGATCCCACTTGATGGGAATGTGAGTTTTCAGTTCACATTGTAAGAGGAGCCTGTAGGTGTGGCTTGGCCATCTTCTGAGGAACAGAATCATCATTGGTTAGTCTTTCTAGTCTCTCATGCAAACCATGTTTGCACTTTTTCATAAACCTCTTGCCTATATGATGTATTAGTTTGCTAGGACTGAGGTAACAAATAGCACTGTCTTGATGTCTTCAATGGTGAAATATATTTTCTTGTAAGCTAAGGAGGTAAGGACTAAGAGCCCAAGATTGAATCATAACTGGTTGTTTCTGTCACTTGCAAATCTAATCTCTGTGGTTCACATGGTTTTCCTTCTGTGTGTATTTTCAAATGTTCTCTTCTGATAATCAATCACGTTGAGTTAGAGCACAGCCTGATGACCTCACTTTAATTTTCTTTTGTTTGAAATGCAGTGGTAATTCTGAGGTAACTGATAATTGGAACTTCATTATCTGGAGCGATGAGGGTCAGTATACAGTTTGATAGCACTTGAAATCGATGACATCATCTACAGGATCAAGATCATCACCATGTACACATGTTTTACTCAGATACAATTGCTCAAGATATGGAGAAATAAGATATCTTCCCCTATTCCTCCATGCACAATGGTGGCAGAACATAGAACAAAGACTTTTGACAGTCTTGTTTCAAAAGATGAAGAATACAAGACCCAAAGAATCACCACTCCACAAAGATCTTATATCCTGGTTGTCTTAAAATGTAATTAAAAGAGGCACTTTTTAATTCTTTGTTTGTTTCTTGCTAGTCCTGGATCTTGAACTCATGTCCTGTGTGGTGTCCCTGAGCCTCTTTGTGCTCAAGGCTGGCACTCTACCACTTGAGCCACAGTGCCACACCCGGCTTTTTGAATTGTTCATTGGAGATAAGATTCCCAAGGATTTTCCCGTCTGGGCTGGCTCAGCCTCCAGAGTAGCTGGGATTATAGGTATGAGCCACCAGCACCAAGCTTTTTAGTTCTTTTAAAGCAGAAATTATTGCTCTCTATAAAAGAAAGAATGTTTGTATTTTTGCAAATATATAATATATAAAACATAATATACAATATATACATATAATATATATACACATTATATATATGGATATATATATATATATATATATATATATATATATGTTGTATTGAGAAGCCACTTTTCTTAGTATAAGCAAAAGAAGCCATTGTCAATTGTGGTAAAATTCTTTTCCAAAGTCAACCACCACTCTACTCCCCATTCGTCTAGTCCTGTGATGTTGACCTGTTCTCATTGAGTGGGTATGTCCTTGACCTCTTCCTTCATGAAAGAGAAGGGTGCAAATGATCCCTCCCATGTGAGCCTTTTCCCAGGGCACTCACTTGTTCTGGGTTAGTTGCTGATCTGTGAGGAAAACTAAAGAAACCAGGAAGCCACATGTACAGGTCCTGGATGATGACCTCATCGGAGGTCATTACCAACAGCCAGCACCACAGTGCAGCAGGAGTGAAAGGTGCCTGGAGGACCAGCAGACCCAGGGCGGAGCTAGCCCAGCCTTAAAGTTGCCCCAGCTGAATCGGTCTGGGTGAAACACCAGGTGGTCCTCCACATCTAGCCAGGCAACACTTCATAAGAAGAAACTAGAGAGAAATATCTTGATATTAGATGTCTCTTGGATTTGAGGAGACTGGAAAAATAGCTTGGTTCTCTGAAGAGGTGAGAGGTCAGGCCTCTTCCATGAGCACCGGAGCTGTCAGTGGCCACAAGTCTCTGGCCTGGACGCAGTGCTCACCAATGAGTCTTAAGAGAGAGCCTCAGCCAGAGCTCAGTGGGTTTCGCGGGAGAGCTGGAGGAAAGACGCAAAGGAAAATCTGTAAAAAAAGTATTAAAAGCTGGTAAAAGAAATAAAGACACTTGTCTTATGATAGGTGTTTTTAAAATATCATCACCTGGAATAGCCTAGAGACATCTTAAAGCATGGTGAATGAAGTGAATGGTTGCAGCAGAGGTTGCCAGGCGGGATGGTGAATCCAAGTGCTGCTTAGTTGGCCTCACCCTTGATCAATGCAGGTGGGGAGAAAAATGGAAATACAGAATTGTCACACATGAAGGCACTGACACATGGTGGGTTTGGGATAGAACTGTGCATCATTTTAGGCCTCAGCAAATGGCTACAAATAATGGTGAAACTTAGAAATGGCTTTTGGGAAGAGGATTAAATCCAGGGCACTGTGGAAATAAATCATAGTCTAAAGATGAAGCCAGGGTGTGACTGGAAATCTTTATAACAGCTCACAGTGTTTAAAGGTTGTGCCTTCTCAGCCCTTTCAAGTGGGTATTGTATGTATGATCAATAATATCACTTTAATTGTCATCATAAATTTAACACTTTGACCCTATGTCCTTTCATCGTGAAATAATACTCTATAATATCCGATGACCTTACTTATTCCACTTTGTCCACATACATTATTTACTTAATCATTATTTTTAGCCAAACTTATGGTTAGCTGACCAAGTGCCAATTCTTCCTCCCCCCCCCCATCCCCATGGATACTAGATATCTTTGAGGTAAGCTTTAAAATCTTTTTATTTCCTGTTATCATGATGGATGGACATGTGACTGTTACTTAGTCTGCAGGGAGTGTCTCCTTGTTACCTAGCACAGTGCACACTACACAGATCAGTTCTCATCAAGACCAACCAGGGACAGTGTTGTTACACCCACCTGTCAGGTGACTGAAAAACCCAAAATGTTAGGTCTATTTTTGAATATGAAGGAATTTTCCTAAGTGAGAATTTCAGCCTACTCTTTTGGACTTACAACAAACAAGTTGATCTTTCCAATGGAGTAGGGTATGCTGGATGAGAGGGACACACACATATGCACATATAGGTAAATAAGATAATGTTGTTTGATTCCTAATCTTATTGGTATAAAATCCAAAGAAAGCCTTTCAATATTCTCCAAGTATCTCCAAGTACATCAACCTAAGGAAATATCTGTTTGTCAGTTATACAAATGGCACTTTGATTTGTTGTTTAAACTTTAAATTAGCATGAATACATGTCACTCTTTTAACATTAATTGTATAATATTTAAACTCCACAGACAAAAGTTAGTGAGTGTTCATATGACCATTTCTTGATTTTTCATATATTCCTTTATTAATTGACAATGATAATGGAGGACTATATTCACATAATCACTCAATAGTGACATATATGAACAAGGCATATTCTCAGCACATGGTGAATATTTCATATTTTCTGCAATTTCATCGATGTCTAACACGTTGAAATGTGGAAGGATGGAGTGTGCTCTTGTATTTATTTGCTCATGTATTTATTAATATTATAACAAAATGGATTAAATTAAGCCTCTGACAAGGAGCCAGTCCTTCAACTCCATCATGGGGCACAGACACCAGAAAGAGGAGAAGAGTTTTGAGCCTCAATGAGCAGCTTTGGGTAGGGTTGGGAGTGGATGTCACTAGCTATCAGGCCATGACTCCAAGACTCCTCTCAAAAACATATTTCTTTTTGTCTAGAATCTTGAACCAAATTGAGCAATTAATTGTTGAGCTTGTGAAAACCAAGTTCTCTTCCATATGGTTCTGGATTTAAAAACACAATGATTTTTCATTTTGGAAAGTTAAGGGAAAGAATGGCACCCTCTCTCTCAAGCAAAATTATAAAATGACATAAAAACCAAAAGGTACAGCATACAAATCATAGGGTAGTAACTTGAACCTACTTGATTCATTAATTGTCTACTTACTAAGTGGAGTTCCTTGTCTTTATAACTTACACACACAACATGTGATATGCAGTATTCAGATACTGAACCTGATGATGAGAACTATCAATGATAGAAATACAATAATGTTTTCAGCCACATAATGTGCTGGGTATGTTTGATAATCAGAGTAAGCTATGCTGAGAGGTAAATAATGTCATCACCCATTTTGAAGCAATGGGAATGAGACTTAGAAACACTTAACTCACAGAGTATTTAGAAAAAGAGAATATACTGAACTAAACTTACATGACGCCATCCAAGAATATTTCAGGTGAGAAGACAATCATATGATCACTTTATCATTGCATTGCCCCCACCCCAAGTGTTTATGCACAATGCACCATGCAAATCTCAGAGGCATGGAAATACAATCACAGCAGCAAAACCATCATCTTATCCTGGATCCAAGGAGAGATGAAATCCTGCTGTATTTTGAGCCGGAAATATGGACTATATACTTACATGTACATGTATAAAAGAGTTATATGCATATAATATACACAGAATATTGAAAATAAGATTTAATAAAAATAAAATAGAGTCATAAAATAAATATAAATGATGTTAAATAATAAGTAATGACAGGGTATTGGAGTAGTGAGAGAATGCAAAGAAGCAAAGAGATAGTAAGGATTGAAGGCATATAACATATCAACACAGATTACAGAATTAGTAGGAAATAATGTAATACAAGACATGATATGAGATGTGATGAGATGATATTATAATAATATAATATATACTATATACTATATAACATATATAATATAATATACATATTATATAGTATATATTATATAAAATAAGCTTAATATGTTATAATACTATAGAATATGCTTTTGTATAATATATAAATATAACAATGATATGATATGCTATGATATAATATAATATGTGGCTGACATGCAGGACCCAGGAGGAGGATTCCTCCACTCCAGGGTGAGATCCAGAACTTTCTGGTGAGGATGTGCTCACTGATTGCTGTATGACTGTAAGTCCTTGTGTCTGCTGGCAGAATATGCAGGAGATTCACAAGCTATTAGCTTTCTGCAGTGCTGGGTAAACTGCTGCTCACTGCATTCTGCTGGCCAGGGTGCATCACAGGGATTCGGGGCTTGAGAGGACTGCCATCCAGAACAAAAACATCAGAATTATCCCCAGAATTTCACTTATCCCTTCTACTGGCTCAAGCTTAAGATCATTGAGGCTGACAGGAAAAATTAAACAACAACAACAACAATAACAACAACCATACAATTGAAAGAGTTTTCCGGAGGGCAAGCAAAATGATTCACCAGAGAGCAAGCAAAGAAGAAATGCACAAGCGAAATTGACAGCTGACATCTTTTTAAGAAAAAGTTCCATCAATACTGGGAATTATTCCAATTCCAGGGGGTCAGAATTCCCCTAAGTTAGCCTGTCTACAACATGTGCTGGGAGAAATCCTGGAAGGTCCATCCCTCCTGAGGCTTCTTGAAGCCCGTGGGAGGCTAAAGGAAGTGAATACTTCTTGTCTACAGCTAAAGGAGTAGCTCAGCAAACAAGGGGAAAAGGACATCCCTCTTTCTAACCTAGCCATGGAAGTCACTCTAGGTCACTTGGGTTATATTCTGTTGTTTGAAGCTCATCAGAAGCCCTCTCTGATTTAAGCAGAGGGCCCTGGGAGGAGTTCAAGGTCACATTGCCAGAAAGCCTGGGTAGAGAGACAAGATACCCGCTGCTGCCGTCTCTTGAAAATGCCATCTCTACCATTAATCACTCGAACAACTCAGAGCCTAATTGGCTCCCTCATGTCTCATTTGTTTTCATTTTTGATTGGCTTTACCCCAGTTTCTCAGTGAAAATGATGTTTTTCATCTTTTTTTTTAGGTGAAGTTCTGAGCATTTAATCAAAGCACTTTGATAGGAAAATTTGTTTTGTCAGGGAAGAAGGGACAGTATCCAAGAAGAGGGCATCGGCATTGAGGATTTCTTCCCATCTCTGACACTTGAAAGTATACAGCATCCTGAAAGGGTCCTCAAGAGAAATGGCGGACTAAACCATTATTGCTCTCGTTGTGATTTTCACCAAAATACAAGAGTTATGGGTGAAATGTTCCCAAGATTTACGAAGCTGACCTCCTTTCTCCCTTAATACATACAATCCCCCTGGATTCTAATCTTTCCTGTCGTCATATTTACTTATTATTATTCATCACCAAATACATCTTTTCAACCTCTATTTGACTTCCTGGGCTGGAGGGTTACATCTCAAGGTATGATTGTGCACTATTTTTCATGAACATCTTTCTCATTTGTATGACTTTATTCTGGACGTGTACTTTATATTCCTGGGTACTGTGGCACTGCCCTCGTGTCTGAGTTTCTTACAATTTCTTCCACTTCATACTTACACCATCCCACATTGAAGCCCTCTTTGCTTCCAAGTCATTTCCTCTTTACATTTCTTGTTCTCCATTCGATACCATATTGAACTCCATATTGCAAACCTGAGGGTGGCTTTTCTATCTCATTCTTGATCTAAGTGTATGCTTAAACCCCTCTCGAAGTGCTTCAAGGTATAATAAAGATTTGTTTTGTACTCTGGACACTCCTTAGCGCCCCTCCCCCAGAACATGACTGCACAATCTAGACTTCCAGATCATTCTCTAAAGAGCTGGCACAAGTACCTTCTACCACGTGAACAGATCCCAGTTCAGTGTAGAATGTTTCAAATGGCTCCTTGTGGAGTTCTAACTGCCATACTTATTTATTTATTTATTTATGTAGTAGCTTATTGAGACCTCCATTTCTAGCCACACCTGACATCTTGCCCTGGCTTCATGCCATTCTGGGATCAGAAATTTCACAGTATTCTTCCTTTGCCAAAATACCTTCACCTCCCCTGACTGACTTAGAAATGTGCAATGGCTCCAACAGGGTTCCAATATCACTTTACGTTTTTTCTCCTGAATAACTTTAGCTTTACAGTGTAATTATGCCTGAACATATGTCTATTTAAAGTATTTGACATACTTAACTGGAAAATACTGACTGTGGTATTGTTATTCCCAGAGTAGGTGATAGAGACATTACTCTTATTTCTCTCTACAGGGCATAGTTGATGTTTGTTACTTTGAGGAAGTAATTATTTGGTGTTTCAATTAGCAACTTTCTTGACAGAAATCTCTTCTTCCATGTCACCATTTGCTACCAAATTAAAAATATTTATCTTAGTTATGATGCCAGAAAACTCCAGTTGCAGGTTTTTTACTTTTCTATTATCCTTAAATAATTGTACAAAGGAGTTGCCATTTAACAACGCAGTTTATGAATACAGTATATCCATCAATTGTGATCAAGATAGTCATCTATTAAATATGTTTTCCTCTAGGTTTATAGTTGTGGATAAGGTACAATATATATTTTAGTTGTACTTAGTTATACTTTTAGTTTTGTTATACTTGTTCTATTTTTAGTAGTATTAATAGTTTTAACCATATCATTAAGAACCACAGTGAATGTATTATTAACATCATATACATGTATTTTATAGTATAGGAGGTATATAACTATAATTTTGTATATGTGTATATGTCAATCCATTAAATTGGTAGCAGTTAATATTATTTTATTGTGCTTGTTTCTTAAATAATTACTATGTTTAAAATGTTTTCAAAATTTCGGGGTTTTTTTGCTCCTTTCCATTTTTTATTTTCTCTTTTTGAAATTAAACCCCTTGGATAATTCTACTTATCTCCTCCATGAGCATATGCATTTCATTTCTTTTTTAAACAAGCCCAGGAGAACATAGACATCCTCTAGCCCTTATTGTCTAGGACTTTCTTAGTCTCATACTGGTCCATCCTTATCTTCTAGATACACACCACAATTGTCATTTAAGCAGTGAACAGTAATTTCCTAGCAAGCAATGATTCTGGCACCATTTATTGAGGTTAGTCTATCTTACTTCTCTGTGTCTCGTCTCCATATTGAAAGGTAGTGTTTTGCCCTATGAGGCTGGTCCTCTAATGGGTCCAGGAAAATCTGTTTGTAGTTAGTTTTATTATCATATGCCTTGGAGTAATGACTTCCTAGCTAAACTGTTAATCTGACAGTTTACTAGAGACCAATATTTCTGATTAGTTAGTACAATCATATCAGATGGTTTTTATGTATCTATTTCTATATCAGACTGTAAACGATTTATTTATTTTAAATTGGTTTTCAAAATATTTTTGGCTGTGAATAGATATAGACTCCTTTTTCCCTGAATCTGCCTTAAGTACCCAGATAGTGAGCATTTCTATTAGATGATGTGTTCCCACGTTATCTGCTTTGCTCTGTCTTCGAGATGAAACACTTTTTCTCCTTTATGGAGATAGGCCTGCAGCTGAGGAAGAGAGATTACCGAACCTCACAATTTATAGAGGTCAAATTTTTATTTTCCTTCAGATTTCTGACTACTATTCTACACAGGTGTTAAATTTTAAAAGCAGCTTATAGACTTGGAATAGCTCAACTCACACAAGCCAAAAATGCAAGGTCATATTATTGATTGTGCTTTCGTATTTGTTCCTTTCTTTAAGTCTTAATACTGAAGCTAAAAACTTCTATGGCAACCTTTGTATCCTTTTATTTTTCCTTTTACCTTCTCTAATTTAAAAATTTGTTGACCTGGCCAGGCACTGGCAGCTCATACCTATGATCCTACCTACTGAGGAGACTGAGATCTGAGAATCATGGTTCAAAGCCAGCCTGGGCAGAAAAGTCTGTGAGACTCTTATCTCCCATTAAACACCAAGAAATGAGAAGTGGCGCTGTGGCTCATGTGGCAGAGCATTTCCTTTTGCCCAAGAATTCAGGGACAGTGTCCAGGCCCAGAATTCAAGCCCACCATGGCCAACCAAAACAAACAAAACAAAGATTTGTTGATCCTCTCCTTTTCAAATTACTATCCATTTTCTCATGTTTTGAATACATCCTTAACTTATGTCCTGTGTCCTTTGTGTTGTTCATTCTCTTCGCATGTATTTTCTCCCTCACACTTTGCAATCTTTCCAATCAAGCACACCACTCAAGTATTTGAATAACCACGTGACCCACTTCCTTCTTTATCTTACAGATTTTTAAAGTGTTTTATCATTCTGTTAAACATTTTTAAATCACTACTGGAAATCTCCTTCAAGTTCTATTCTTTTGAAGCTTCCTGTGGTCTTTTTGACATCTCACTGTTCTGATCTTGCCTGCATTTTTCTCTTTCTTTCTCTGATGGCTCCTTCTGTGTTATATTTGGAACTCTTCTCTCCTTTGTCATCTCTCATGGCCTTCAGAGAAAAGTATATCAGTCCTCTGCTCTTACATATTGGGTTTACCAAATCTGTTGAGTTATTCACTGCCTAGTGTGGTACTTGCAGATTTGAAAAATTAACACTACCTCTATCAGCTGTAAAACTACACTCATGAAGTATTTGAGCAATTCAGAAGGCACAATATATTTTTCTACTTAAATTGACTTTATTTACTTATTGACAGCTCATGATTTAAAATGAGAGCTTGGTCTACTCTGATGGTATGCTACCATTCAGGCTTGACGTTTCTGCCTGGGAGTTGTTGAAGGGATCTCTGGTGTCTTATTGGCTCTTCCCTGGACTCCATCCTGAACACTGATAAAATAGTCTTGCTTTCATTTCTTTCTTTCAGTACATATTTTTGTTCTCTTTGCCAGGACACAGGAACATTTAATTGTCCTATTGTCATCAGTTAATGCCCAACAAGAACACAATTCTATAGATTTGCTATGAACTCTTTTCCATTTTGAGCATATTAACTCCCATCCAACGCCATTGTCCCAAACCTGCCTGACATTAGGTAATGGAATCTTCTATTTGACACACTGACTTTCCATGTTTCCTGAAATCCCATGTCTCTGTTCAAATCCCACACCTATCCTCAACATGATGTTTCTGTCACAAATTACAATCCTACAGTCCACTGAATATTTAGCTTTCTGAAAGCTAAGATAGAGAGCTCTTGAACTTCCAATTTTTAAAAATCAGGTTTTGACTCAAGATGAACTATTTTAACTACCAGATAGCACATAGAAATGGACATCAGTGACAATGTCCATCGAAAAAAAGAATAAGCTTTCATATTCAAAGAAATGAACAAGAACCTGATGAAATTCTGAGATGTTCTATCCTTCCACACAATCTTAGTGTTGGTTTTGCTAGAAGATAATCATACTTTTTAGATCTGGCATCATCAGAGTAGCAATGAGGCATGTCCTCTTTGCCTTCTTTCTGCTTCTGATGCTTAATCCCATTAATCAATCTTCAGGGATACTGGGAACAGAATAAATCTTTCCATTCCCAGGTCAACCAGCCATGATTCTGGAAAGCCTATGGACTGTGCAGACTTTTGTACTCATTCAGAGATCAGAAAACCACATACACAACAATAGTTTTTGTCAGAGGGAGACTTAGCATGGTGTTTAAGACTGCATAATCTCCATCCCAACCATGTCATTCTAACTAGATATGTTACAGTGTTAGCAGACATGACTTCCCTTCTGTTTTTCCTAAGGGATATTTATAGTCATACAAGAAATTAAGTTGTAAGAATTCACTGCACCCTTAATGCAAAGGCTGGCACACAGTAAATATCCAATAAATGGAAATCATTAATGTTATGTAGACACTAGGTCTTAATAGAGAATTTGGCACATGTTATGTATTGAAGTGTCTTTGAAGGGTCACAACTGCAGTAATTTGAACAACAAAGCAAAAGTTCAACTGAAAACTTTTTATTAATAAGCTCTGTGCCTCTCAAACATTTCTTGTATGGCAGTATATAATATTAATATTTATTTTATATGAGCAATTAAATGATTCACCACAAATTGATGACTGAGTCAGATGTCTTTAGTTTCATAACAAAACTAGAAGTCATAACTGCATAGGGAAAGGTTTCCTGTCCTTCATCTAGTGGCTATTGGGCCGTTTTGCTTCCCTTAACTGGGCTCACACAGGGTGGGAACACCTTCAGCTGAGGGAATTTCAGAGCTGAGTTCAACTGGGACTCTGAGGTGGATGAACTTCTGTGTCCCTGGAAACTACAGAACTTTCTCTTCACATGGTTTTGGATCCTTAAGGATTGTATCCTGGTCATTTTACTTTGAATTTAGATTGTAAAAGAAAGCATATTTCTTGGAATGCATATTTTCATCATACTTCCAAATATCCTGTGGGTTTAACACAATCACATGAGCAAGCCAAACTCAATGCGACATGGGGTTCTACAGGGAATGAATATTGAAAAGAATGGTTTTTTAAAAGCAAATATCTACAGTCCTGTGCATTCCATTTATGGTAGCTTACAAAACATGATTTTTTTTTTAAAGCTGGGAGCTACTTTTCCCAAAGCTAGATACCTTCCCTGGGCCTTTATAAATTAAGAGTTGAGTAAAAGAAAAAGTCCATAAAAACATCAGAGACTGTCACGGATATAATCATCATTACTCCTTAAATGCTAGTGTAGTCACATGAAGAGGCCAGAAAATATAAAATTTTCTACTGGGCTCAGACTGTACTTGTTCAGCTCAACCTCCTGGTGACTTCCTTAGACAAAAGTGGCCCCCGGCTCTACTCCCAGATGCCCAACTCTAGACTTACATAGTGTGCTGAATTATTCAGAAGCCTCAGCTTCCCGAAAGATGACCTTCACAATTCCTTCTTTGTTCAAGTCTAGTATGTGATTGGATTGCCTAATGGCCAGAGAAGGACTCTTGATTTTATCTTATATCACTATGATCTAGACTGCGCCAGATCTTTATAAACCCTTGCTGGTTCTAATCCTTACTGGGCTTTACCACAGCTCTTCTCACAACTCTGATACTGGCGGTGACCCCTGACTTATATAGGGAAGAACCTCATACTCATTTTATTGAGTTATATATTCTTCCTGTATGAATGTCTAGAAAGGGGAAGCCCTTGTGCTATTCAGTGTGTAATCGAATATACAAAGACAATTGTGTTCTTGAACTAAGTAGAAAAATCATCAACCTAAGATTTGTATTATTCTTAATAAAGGAGTACACGTGTTTCATTAACTTATTTCTCATTAGATTAATTCATTTCCCATCAAATTGTTTTGTGATTCACAGGTATTTCTGCCTTCCTTGTCACAAGTTCCTTTATGGTAGAATGTGATAAAGAGTATGGGAACTCCACACATAGGAAACACAGTGAACATATAGGCAAACATAGTGAATCCCTTTAAGGTTTTTGTAGTTCTCCTCATTTTGTACTTTTTCCAATCAGACATTAATTTTGTATAGGTTGCTGGTTGTTTCCTATTGTTATTCTCTTCATGTCACTGTATATTATTTACATATTAATAACCATACAATTTTTCCATAATTACCAAACCATACAATATTTGAAAGAAATAGATTGGAAAAATATGACAAGAAGAAAATATCCTCAATCTTCATTAACCTTGAAATAAAAGATTAATGAAACTTTTTATTCCCATGTACTTTTGTATTACGATAATTAATTTTTTTCATACAATTTTGACTGTTAAATGAGGTATATACTTATATAATTTTTATGAAGTATAAGCAGTAAGGATTTTCTAAATGACATAACACTAGAATTTTTTCATTTTTTAAAATTAAACATAGATTTATTTATTCTCTTCATGCTACTTATGAAAACTATACAGATTCTGAAGTTGAAGAAGAAAGACATTAACTCATTTGATGAGAGTTATGAAATCTGTTTTTAGAATATCACAAAAAAGCTAAGCATGAAACAATCTAGCAAAATATGAGGAAACAGTCTTTGCAAAGACTAATCCTTTAAAATTTCTCTTCTAAGAGCTTCTGGAATTTTTTTCTTTCATAATTTTTTAACATTTAATAAAATTTTAATATGTCTCTTGTATGTAACTAAATGACTTGAAGACAGGCATAAATTGAATGTTATAAAAATCCAACAGTCATTGGCAAATGCAGTGGAACATAGTTATCATTGTTGCTCACAATTCCAGGAAAGGAAAAATGTGGATATTCATAGTTGTCCATCCATTATTGTTCATTTCAGAGTAAAGTTATCTAAATAAGCCTTATTTTCTAATTAAGGTTTTTTTTTAATGGACAGAAAATTACTTTCCAAGACTTGCCCTACAGCTCTGCTGAATACCACCACCATGTTCTGACTCAAATTTATTAGAGAAAATATCTATACTCATAAAGAGATGGCTTTCCATTCAGGATTGCTTTTGATTAGCATGTGTCTGCAATGCTGGGAAATACCTTCTACTGGGAAAGGACCCTGAGTTATTTTTACCAAAGTTCAGTAATTGTACTGGAAATCAGACAGTAAGGATAGTCATTTGGTTTGACTCTAATGGCTGTAAAAGCTATGAGAAAGTCTGCCTTTGGGCTACCTTGACATTAAATAATTACTGCCCATGACACACCCCTTTCGTGGGCTTCATTCATGCAACAATGAGAACTTTGGTTGTGTACTGAGGGCTTTTCCTGGATGAGGGTCCACATTGCATTTTTGAACATGTCTTTCACTGGCCCTCAGCACGCACTGTTTAAATGGAAAGAAGAATATTTAGAGAGCTGGGACACAATGGCAAAATCAATGACAGGTAGCAGATGACAAAGCAAAGAAAAACTCTGCCCTAGTGGTGTAACCTGCCTGTGTTGGCTAATGGGGTGCTTGGGCAGATGGCTACTTCCACTGAGGGCTATGATTGAGTTTTCTTCTCTAGATTACTAATCATTACTGCTCTAGTCATTGGTATTTTCAAAAATTCAGAGTCACCCATGTAGTAATGGCATGTAATGTATATATGTAATGTATATATGTATGTAATGAAGCAATGTCATGTGATAAGCCAAAGTTCAGGAGACAGCACATAATTAATTGCAAAAGAGACCAACTATAACATAATACACCTATGTTCCTAGAGGCACATTCACGTTAGATTACCATGCATAAATAATTACAATGGAATCTGATATTTTATGGACAAAGGAAGGTGGGCGGCATCTAGAAAATAGATCATAGATCATTCAAGGTACTCCTCTTTCAGTGATTGTTTAAAAGCAATTTTATACAATTCACTGGGCTTTCCCTAGGAAATGGAGCAGATGTCACAGAAAGAAAGCTGTGCTTGGCTTCGTACCCCTCAATTACCAAAGCTCAAGGACCTTTCACTTTCTCGATGGTTCTATTGTCACTCATTAAGGAAAATAGAGCCCAGAGATGGAGACCCTGCAGACTGGACCAACATGGTCTGAATCACACTGCCTACTTTGTTCCAAGGTATCATTAAAGTCATGAGGTGATGCTCTTCATCCAGGCGTCAAGTTGGCATCTTGGCCACAGCTCCTAATGAAAGGGCCACCTAGGGAGCATACTGTGTCACGCATCGTTTATTAAAGTACACATGTAGAAACAGGCAATATTACAGCTCTCGGTATTGTCTTTCATCTGTGACGAGAAAGGACAAAGGCAGAATTATTAGGCTGGAAGGGATCCTGCAAGATGATTTGGTTCATTGTTTGATCTTTAGCGAGCCTGTACAGAGCATTGTATGTATTAGTCAAACAGTCAACCAGGCTTCATTGCATATTCCCAGGTGCACAACCCTGTGGGTACCTCACTCCCCACCCCTATTCTTCTCTCAGTATCTTCAAAGTCATGTTTACTCAAGGATTTGAGTCTTTTTCAAGAAGTGTTAACAAAAGTTAAGATAAACACTGGGTAGCTCCATACCACGCAATGCGCAGTGTAAGACGGGAGGGATTAGAGATGAATGGAACATAGCAACGTTGTCAAGAAGTTCACGAACGCACACAGCCTCATTCCCTTTACACTTGTACCTGTCTGGGTTCTATGACAATGTTAGCGGCTGGACAGCCCCAGTTTAGGTTGCAAAGGGATCACATGTTCCCAGGAAGGGAAGACACAGCAGCACAGGGAAGACACACCATACATGGCAACCACATACATCAATTTGACATGAGATTGGATGTGTTGTTTTTATTCTGAAGTATGAAAATATGTTTTCATAGGAAGGCAAAATGAAAACACAAGTGATTCAAACTTCAGCTCGCATCCCAAGAAGAACTCTACATGTTGTTATTCTCACTGTCATCCTCTCACCTGCCAGACCCCGTTTCAGGCTCTGCTCTTCACACAGACAGCACATCTCCACACATGCACGTCTGTGGCTCAGTGTAGCCAGCTGCTGATGAAAACTATCTGTGTGCCAGAGTTTCTGGTTTGCAGAACACCAGATCGCATGGCCTTCCCTTTTATAGCCAAGGAAAAAGACTGAGGAGGTTGACTGTGAGAGTCAGTTACCAGGTATCATACATTCTTTATCTATGGTGCTATTGATCACGCTTGGACCAGCTTTGAATGCAAGGGAAATAAATGTGGCAGAGTTTTCTGGAATAATGTGATTGTCACAGATGGAGAAGGGCCTCCACATTGATCACATTAAGCATCAGTATATGTAAGAAATGAGGCTTACAACTCACTAATGATTGCAGGGCAAAACTCAACAGTTCACAAAAGCCAACGCTAGAGCTATTTAAGAAAAGAGTAGAAAGTATCAGCATAGGCCGGGGGGCCATTAAACACTTCCTGAGAGAGTCACTGTTCTCCATATGATCCAGAATTCAGCTTCACCCTGGGCCTAGCACAAAGTACTGTTGTCCTAGTTAATGTCGTGGATTATGGGCTGGTGGGGTAAAGCATCTTCTGCATGCCTTGGTTTTTGAAGATGACTCATGCAGAGGTGACATAGTTTACTTGGGTGTTCTTGGGGTTGACACAACTTGGTCCATATAAATTATGGCTTCTCAGTGAAGCAGACATGCCTGATGATGCTCAGCATCAGGGAACTGCTTCCTGCCTAAGGTGACACTCCTTAACATGGATGGCCCATGCCAGGGAATGATGGATATGGTTATGGTGCTTCTGTATTGTTAAAGCTCAGCAGGCTTCTCTGGATCATCTCAGATTCCTGATTCCCTGCAGCTTCTATTGCATTAACATGGAATATCAAGGCCATTTTCAGTACAACTGGCCTTTCTCACTGTCTGTGGACAGATTTCTTGAGTTCATTTCAGCACAGGTGTCTACAGACAACTCCTCACTGAAAGTGAATCCAGGCAGAGAAATAGCACGGCCTTTGTGAAATAATTCTAGACAATTACAGTTTAATATTTTCTTCATCTATTTTTTTTACTTAGTTCAATATGTAAAAATTTCAATAATATTAAATAAATGTTTCAAACTCCTGTGAGTTCCAATGTAAACAGCTTTTGCCTGAAATTGAGCTCTCTGTGCAATTGGTATAAACTGTCATTGATACTGAAATAACATTGTTATCTGACAATGGGTTTTAATCAGCACTTGTTAAATATTTATTTGTCTATATCATTATATTGAATTAATTGTACCTTATATGTTGGCTCATGAAGAAATAGAACAATTAAACAGCCTGGTGGCAGGCTGACATTTATCAGGCTATTTTCCCTGTAAGTTTAAATGACAGCTCTTGTGTAATCCAATTTGTGTTTTCAGAAGCTCAGAGAAGCATCAGGTGCCTGCCGCGCTTCTGAATGGGCTGCCTGTGTGATGCACTGGTTCTAAAAGAACTTCTGCCCAGATATCAATTTGGTACACTTTTCCCTGATCAAATCAAGCTATTAAGGAATGCAGTTTCTCTAGAATTAGTGATAAGAACCATTCTGAGAGTCTCAGCTTCTGGATCACTTGCAGAGAATGGAGTTGGCTGGGAGATCATTGTTTAGAGCTTTTTGTTATACCTGGGAATGTGCACACAGATTATTTATAAACCCTTTGCAGTTTCCTGCTGTAAGGACTATGATTTAGACAAGGGAATGGTGAGAAAAAGACACAGAGCATCCCTCAGCAATCCAAGGTACTGGCAAAAGTATAAAACACATGTCTCTCCCTTCCCTTTTGCAGTCATATTTTTTTTATTTTTTTTATTGTGAAAATATCGTAAAGAGGGGTTACAATTACATGGGCAAGGCAATGACTACATTTCTTTTTTGTTGTATTGTTCTTTTCCTTTTTAAATTTTTTTTTATTTTTTTTTATTGTGAAAATACCATACAGAGGGGTTACAATTACATGGGCAAGATAACAACTACATTTCTTCTCAAGCATTGTTGCATCCTCTTTGTTTCCCCTTCCCATCCCTTCCCATACTCCCCCCACCTTCCCCGACCTGATCCTCCCCCACCAAAGTTGTACAGTTCGTTTTTCAACACAACGACTTGTACATCTCCTTGTTGCAATGGGTCCACCTGTATCCCTATTTAAACGATTTGTTTTTCCCCTTCCCCTTCACAAATTATACCAATATCAAATACAGTGAAAGCAGGGGTTAAACCGTAGGGGAGGGACATACAAAGCAACATAGAAATCATCTTATAAATATGTTAGAAACAATTGCATGAAAGAGAAAAAACATTTGAATACTTATCTTGGGGCTCATTTTAAGAACACTGTCCAAATAGGGTATGAAGTACTGCACTACAAATGTTTGTGGGCACTTTGAAGCTGGAGTTTACACAGCAGGAGCCTCCCTCCACTCACTCCTAAGAAGATTCCGGTAGCACTGGACTAGATAGAACACTTGATTTAGCTCATTTTACAATTTTTATAGTAATCCAGCATTTGAGTAGATTATGTCTGATACTGAGTGAATTAATCACTACAGGAGTGGGCTATACAAGTTATTCTACTTTCTCTTAGGTTTTGAAGATTAGGATATTAATAAAAGATTTGAATACCCTATCCCCTTAACTTAATGTCAATCTTTTTGCAGCAGATGTTTAGAAAATCCAGAACAAATTTTTAAGGTTAATACTTTGAAAATGAAGCTATTTTGGGATAAGTAAAACAATATTTCAATGTTAATCCCTTATTGTGTATAAATAGCCTCAATCAATATAATAGATATATAGTCTGTGTCTGATAAATTGCTTTATGATTATAAATCATGGGATCTATTATTATTGATCTTAAATTGTTATAGAGAGTTCACAAGTTTCCTAAAGAACTTTCTTAACTCAGCCAATGCTTAACTTTTATAAGGCAGATTAAAGAATCAAAGGCAAGCATAAAGCCTGACATCAAGGACATTCCAATCAACAAAGATGGGAGAAGAAGCTTTGGATTTTATGACTGACTGGCATCCTGCCTGAACTCTGTTATTACTACTTAACAACAGGATCTTGATTAAAATTACAAATCAAAGTTCTTTCATCTAGGAAATGACAGCATCCATGCCTTCCAGATATAACAACCTATGATTACTTAAATTGCCAAACTAAAATTTTTAAACCAATGAAACCTCTATATTCCTCAGACCTTTTGTTGTTTGACTAAATTACTCCGTGTCAATATACATATATATATATATATTTAAAGAAACATGAAAATTGAAAAAAAATATTAACAATAATAGTAAAAGTGATGATGCATGTTCCCCATGAATGGATCCTATTATTTATTTGTTTTATTAGGTTGCATTAGTTACAGAGGTAGGATGTCATTTAAAAATCATTATATGTAACAATTAGCAGGGTTTAATGTCTTAACAAGCAAAACGAATTCTCTGAGTTACTTGTTAATTTTTTTTACCAAAGTTTGAAAAGTGAGGCAGTGGAAGTCAAAACATATTCTGAGATATAATAGATAGATAGATAGATAGATAGATAGATAGATAGATAGATAGATAGATGATAGTAGATAGATGATAGAAGACAGATAATAAAACAGATAATAACTTGATTTATGATAGATAATTAGATAAAGGACACATAGACAATTAGATAATAGGCAGACAGACAGACAGGTAGACAGATAGATAGATGATATACACACATTGGACTATCAAGACCATATACTATGCAACTAAAATAAAAATTAACGGCTCTCATATTTTAAAGAGTTGCATTATCTAATGATAGCAGAGAATTTAATAATTGAAAGCACAGTCCAGACTTTGATGGTCTATTCTTCCCTTCTTTTGTACTTTCTTCTCCAGGGGCAGAACTTCTAGTTGATTTCTCATATGACTCATGATAGGCAAGTCTGCTTCCTTGTTATGCCTTAATTTCTGTGTCTTACAAAGACAATGAAAATAGAACCATCCATCTCACCACCTTGATAATTGGATTAAATGATTTAATATATCTGGCATGCCTAATGCAGAGGCAACACGTAGGCCCAAGACATTTAACTTATAGTTTACTCTGTAGAGTAACTATTGTTATCAGCAGAATAGTGAGGGTTGATGTCTAATGTCTGAAGTGTGCCTCGTCTCAGCCACCTGGCTTTCTCTAAGCTCTTCAGTCCCTGCTTTACTGTGTCTTGACAGCCTGCCCTGCAGACACAAAGTCCCCTGAGAACACCTTCAAGTGTGCATAGTTCTACTCAACACTCCCAGCCCCATACCCATGGGGGCCGGAATTCCCCACAGCTGCAGTGTTTAGGGAATCCAGGGTGATCATATACCTATATCTATATTTCTGTTATTTATCCCACAAGCTTTCTAAATCTACCAAATGCTAGAACACCTTCTTTCTGTCTGCTTTTCTCTGTTGTTGCTAGAAAATGGGATCAGCTCTTTGTGAGACTGCGATAGAAGGGCGACAAGAGGTCACAGGAAGAATGGCGAGTTTAGAAATCACATCTCACCTATGCTCTTTCCAGTCTCTGATTTGCACAGAACTTCTGTGGCCTGTTTCATCGTTCTTTCATTGTTGATATTTGAAACTTATGTATTCTGAATGTCGAATATTTTTATCTCTGGTGCCCATGTGTCTAGATTTGACAGTTTTGCCTAAGTAGGAAAAAATACAGTAACTTAGGTATCTTCTTTCTCCTAAGCAATAGCATGCATTCATAAAGAAAAACAAAAGATAAATAGGGCCGGGAGTAATAAGGAGGCTAATATTCTTTAATAAACATGATTCTCCTCCCCAACATAATGTCCTATGGAAGTGATTTAATTTGTCTCAATCTCTGTTATATTAAAACATCCAATTGTAGCTATGAATTCAAAGGAAATGAAAATAAATATGTGAACATAAATGTTTGTAGCAGCAGGTAGAAACGTCTTAAGCAGTCATCTACTGATTAATGAATGAAGACCATGTTATTCATCCATGTAATGGACCATTATCAAACCATAGAAGGAAATGAATTGCTGATAAATGCTACAATATACTTGAGTCTCATTAATGACATACTAAATGAAAGAAATGAAAGTTCATATTTATGAAGTACAGATAGATAACAAGGGAATCTGGAGAGACAGAAAGCAGATGGAGATTCTCAAGAGCCGGGGGTAACTGGGAGGAGGTCTAAGGTGAGTTTCAGGTGGAGGGACAGCAATGTGAGAGGGGTTAGAAGATGACATTATGGTGTAGCACTGCGAAGGTATGATGCTACAGAATCAAGCATAGTCTATAAAGTGGCTAAATGGCAAGAAGATGTTTCCCTGCATTTCAGCACAGTAAGAAGTCCTAAGTACCAAAGAAGCACACTTTTCTTTTGCAAAGAGCTTTAAGCACTTCTTAAGTTATCATAGATGAAAAAATGAGGACATATTTCTCTTTTGTAATCTTACATACAGTTATCTGTGTGTCTTACCACACTTGCTTGTTTAGATGATTATTTTTATATTTTAGTAGTTATCAAAGGGATTTCAATCCAACAAGTTAGATTATGAGTATGATGCATCTCTAACAAAATCATGCCTTCCATCATTTTCCCTCTTCTTTCCCAACCTCATCCATACCCTCAATTATATGGGTCAGCTTTCATATATTGTACATCAAACAAAATAACTGCATTATTGCAGGTAAGTTACTATACACATGAGCTCATTTGACCAGTGAGCTGGAATTTTCTTCCTCCAAAATTCAAGAATTGTAAGTGGTGAATGACAAACTGTTTTTTTATTTTTAAATTTACTTTATTTATTTTTTTTTTTGGTTGGTCATGGGGCTTGAACTCTGGGCCTAGGCACTGTCCCTGAGTACTTCAGCTCAAGCTGAACGCTCTACCACTTGAGCCACAGCACCCCTTCCTATTTAATAATTTAATTATTTTAATTTTATTGTCAAGGTGATGTATAGAGAGGTTAGTTACATCAGTAAGCTGATGCTGAAAGAGTGCATTCCCATGGGATGTGTGTAGATAACGTATTTTAGAAATTTTAGCACAAGTTTTATAAATATTTCAATTTCTTTACCCCTTTCCTTATTCTACTTGAGTTTCCTTCTTCAAATAAAAAAAAAAGTCAAACTGAGCTCAATCCTGCAAAGCCAGGAGAACATCACGGCTCATTTCCCCAGACTTTGGTGATCTTGAATAAGCAAACACTACCATTGTAAGAACTTCAGACCCCGGGTGCTGTGTGCACTGCACAAAGGCTTGCCCTTTGCTTTCAGGGCCAGGTGACAGATGAGAGAAGAGAGTAGCTAGAAAAGTGAGACACAGAAGATCCACACATGGCAAAGTAGGCAGGTAGGATGAACACACACAGTCCCTTACTCGCAGGGAGGTAGAGGCAGGGAAATTGTGAGTTTGAACCAGCCCAGGAAAAGTTGAGGAACCCCTATCTCAAAAACCATCAACATGCAAAAAGACGGCACAGAATGGAAAGAGCCGCCTTTCAGACAGGCCTTACATGTTGGTAAGGAGAAACCACCTTTAGGTCCCTACAAGGCAAAGCAGTTACTGAATCAGGTAGCGAGTTGATGACACAGACTCTTTGTCTCGTGGCCTGGGTTTTCTCTGGCAACATAATGTACCAGGGAGTCTGAGGGAGGGAAGGAGGAGGTGCTGTGTATTTTTGTGAGAAGAACAAAATGAATTTTGTAAAGTGTTGGAGAAGCTCATTGAGGGATGAAATATGTATTATTCCAGAATGTCTTTGCATAAACAAATGAGCTTGTGACTGTGCATTTCATACTCCAGAGCTGTTAAATGATGCATCATTTTTATGCATGTTAAACTAAAAACTAGATGCATGCCTAGCACTCACAGACACACAGTTCCAAACCCAGCTTCCTTGTTTCAAAACCAGAGGAACTCTAGGGCCTGGAGATTTCCATGAGCTTTGGTAGCTAAGCATTTCTCTAGGGAAGGTCTCAATGCTTTAGAAATATTCCCTGCATTGTTTCCACACTTACCAAGTTAGTTTCAATAAATGCACCGTGAATTAGCAAGCAAAAGGGGATCCCAACACATTGGTAGGTGCACAAATGACATAGAGTCAATGACTTTGCTAAATTTGATGTGAAATGAGGATGCTGGCAGCAACGTTGCTATTCAGACATTTTCCTGTTTTAACTCATTTGCAAGGGAGATATACTTAGTGTTGTCTACCAGGTGAACTTCAGGTACCTGTGATAAGTCGAGAAGGTTGAAGCCAGGCATCCCTCTCCTCTTCACTAAACTAGTCAGTGGAAATGACCATCATCAACAATTTTACCAAGTTATTACTGCAAAGATGTTTCTATTTCTGAACTAAACACATGAAAGAGATTCTTGACCAGGTGCCTGGGTATGAGAATGGAGAAAAGAAAGCAAGACTAAGTCCAGGTCCATCTGCTGGAGCTTCTGGAACCTTCTTTGAAAGAGTACATGTATTACATGGAGATGACTCCATATATCTCCCTGCACCCACCTTCACCAACCTGAGTGGATTCAGACATTTTACTAGATTTCTTTCCTTGAAATGGGAAATTGAGTAAAAGGAGATGTGGGAGGTATTTCCTTCCATTACCCAATACAATAACTCATAAGAAAATGATTTTTACTTTCTTTAATTTTGCTGGTCTGAAACTCACACACACACACACACACACACACACACACACACACACACACACACACAATATGTTTGGAAGATATCAATGCAGCAAATAAAGATAACAGTTCCATTACTGACAGTAATTGCTCTAGTTTGAGAGTTTAGCAAGGAGGGAAAAGTCAAAAAAGCTACCTTCAGTTTTATCTCCTAGTAAATAAATTATATTCACGATGTGCATTAAAAGGTCACTGGAGTTAAAAGAGCTGCTGTTCCATACTGGATTTAAATCGCTGTGACTTGGGGCCACATTTCTCACTAGTGAGAAGAGTTTTACAGAGCAGGAATAAATATATTTACAAGGTGTCTAAGTAATGTCTGAGTGAGATTTTCATCCATGAGACAGTCACCCCCTTCCACTAGTTCTTGCCACTTTCCCTTCAATTGTATGATGTTTATTGGTTCATTATTTGGAAAATAGTAAAACTCTTCTGAAAAAAAATTGCATTGTGTCTTTAATTTAAAAAGTGCCTAAGGGCCCTATGGGGTATATTAAATCTGTCTCTTTGCTGTATATCTTGATGTACATTTTACTTGAAAGCAGGTGTTTTGTATATTGAACTTTTTAACACTGCAGGGAGGTAAGTATTCACAGCTGGAGTTTTATGCTTCGCACATTTTCATGTTGGAGAACAAGAAGCAGCCCCTAGGAAAAGCCCTCCAGCCTGAAGAGAGGCAAACAAAGCTTTCCTGTGTCGAGGGGCAGGACAGGGGTAGGATGAACTCATAGATATGGGCCCTGAATGCAAAGTAGATGCCAGTGAAACCCAGACAAAAAGTTTCACGGTCTCTAAGCGCTCAGGTTCTCAGATCAATCACAGGCGATGAGCTTGTCACCACAGAGTGGCTGAAAGGCACCGTCAAAGCCACTGAAGAGAGAAAGCTTTGTTGGTCCGCCTTTTGTCTTCCCAACCAACATTGGAAGCCTGCTCACATTCACTGAAAGGCCGAGTTAATCTATTTCTAGTGAACATTGTTCCACTGTGTGTAGTTAACCTCACATCATTAAAGAAAAATAACTAGGCTGGCGTGACAGGAGAAAAAAAAAACCACATTTATTTTCTTGAGGGGGTGCATTCTTCTAGGGTGAGTTTCTTTTTTTTTTGCTTATGTTATTGTGTGTGTAGTGGAGGTAATAGGTGACTGACCCCAGGAAACAAATGCTCACAGCGTGTGTGCCTCCTTCACCCCAACGCTGAACTTAGTGTTTGCTGATCAAGACAAGGGCTAGGTTATTACAATTTATAACATAGTGTTTCTGACTCATTCTCCTTCGGATTGATTCACTTTCAAAGGCAACAACAAGAACCACAGCAGATACAGTTCCTACTGTTTGGATGGCCCTCCTGGAGAAGTCAGCTGTGACACTGCAGCCAGATTGTTCTCTGTGGATGGATGGGAGGGAGATCTGCCCAGCGTTTCTGAGCAGGACGAGGGGACAAAGGGCAATGCTGAGACACCTCTATTTGCTTGCAAGGACAGAGCTGATCTCCAGGTAGGTTTCCCAGATCAGCTGCTTCGCTGCCAATCTAGACTCTGAAAGTCCATCATACTGCATCTGGGCAAACACCGTAGGCTTTCAAATTCAGCCTTCAAGAGCAGGCACAGTTTCTACCCTGCTCTAAGGCTTCAGAGGCTCCATCTCTAGTTCTGATGTCAGTGCTTTGATAACTACAGAGGTTAAGTTCTGGAGTTCTGTAGCCCCACGGATTCTGTGCCAAGTTAAATAATAACAAAAATTCTTTAAATCTTTGTAGAAATATCAAGAATACCAAGCAAAGAGAGAAGATGGCAGAATATTACCACTGAGTAATACTAATAGTTATATACTCATGACAGGAGGTAGAGAAATATGAAGAGGAGCTTGAATGTTCTCTTAAAATCTTTTTGGCAGGCAGTTTTCAAGTGTACTGAAATACTTTCTTACACAACCGAGCCTTAACTCATAAAGTTTGGTTAACACTTCTCTGAATATGTGCTTTTTTTTCCCCTCCCCTTCAACCATTGAAATAACAGAATTCACTTTAATGTGTCTCAGGTTAGAAAGTTAAGAATGGGTTTTTTTATCCAGACACATAGAACCAACATATCTACCCTTCTCTGGAGTTGTGGTAGAAGGTCCCTTCCTGTTGGTTAAGAAGCCGGTGTAGGTGTCGATGAGAGGAAAAGCAGGAGTCTCTAGTCTAAAGAATATTCCAGATGTGGCCGTGATCCAGTTGTGGAAGAGGGTACATTGCTACAGTGTGAGGAGAGCCTAGATGAACAGGACCGTGATGTCAAACACTATGGTCCACAGAAAGGGATACACAGTGCTTAATACCATTCTGAACCCGTGGCCCATGCGCTTCCTTACATTTACATTCTTAGAAATTCTTTGAGACTGTTTCTAGAATTATCTCCAGAGAAGCTAAATTACTTATAATAAAAGTAACATCTTCTAATGTTTCCTCACTCCAAGGGGCTATCTGGGTTAAAGCTACAAGTTTATAACTTCTATGTATTCTGTGTGAACCAAATCAGCAGTTCTGAGAATTTAGGTTGTTGCTGAAAAGTCAAGAATATTTTCCACGGGCTGGGAAGGTGGCTCAGTGGTAGAGCTCTTGCCTTGCATGCCTGAGGCCCTGGGTTCAATTCCTCAGCACCACATAAGCAAAAAGAAAAAAACCGAAAGTGGCGCTGTGTCTCAAGTGGTAGAGTGCTAGCCTTGAGCTGAAGAGTTGAGGGACAGTGCCCAGGCCAGAGTTCAGGCCCCACGACCAGACCCCCCCCCAAAAAAGAATATTTTCCAGTTTGTAGCTTTCTGTCTAATTGAGATACATTTAGTTAGATAGGAAACCTAAAATTCAGCATGCCTAGCCAAAACAAGGGGACAGAATTGTTCCATAAAAGAAATGCTAATAAACGTATCAAGTATGTTCATGTATACTTCAGATTCATTGTTTGAGTGGTTGGTATATGACAGTCCTTAGGCTGTAATTCAAGGATACAGTAATAGAAGTTGATTATATGTATGAAATATGGACACTAAGTCCTACTTTCAGTATAACTTTGTTAGCTTAGTTCGCTTTGCTTATCATTTATCCCTTGGTTTCATGAATGTTTGAATAAAAGAACTTTAGAATGTTTAATGAAAGCAAGGGATATGCAATGATAGCAGTAGGAAATGGAATTCAAACTAAGGGTTGGTTCACGTGACAGGGCTGGCCGTGCTCTGACTTCTTTCACGATCCCTTCTCAATAATAAAAGAAACTTCCAGTCATCATTATTTTTTCAACATATTGAGCCGATATTGAGGTCGAATTTCACGAACGAACTTGGAGGTTAAAAATTTAAATTAATTATTTTGGGGGCCAATAACATTTCACCGGGGCAGAAAGTTAATGTAGATTATTCATGTGATGATCTGTTGAGTTTCAAAATTTTAAGTGATTCAGTTTCATCTCTTTTAGAACCATTTGTAAATTTAAATATTCCAACTCCAATGTGTGAGTTTCTCTTGCACTATCAACCAGGGTGACACTGGTCAAGATATATTGGATTCATAAACTACTTGGTTAAATGGTAACTCTTTTGTACCACTACTTACAGATAATAATAATAATAAAAAGAACGGAGTTATGTGAGAAACAAGGTACCTTGCATCTAGACTATGCTGGATACCTGCTCTTTGCTTTGTCTTTTGAACAGATGAACTTGCATATAGATGACAAAGTCTGCAAGTTAATGTTGTCATCTTGTAAGCCGTGTTCAGTGTCGAGTCTGTTTTTTAAGCATCCTACTGCCTATTTCCTGAGCAACAAAAAGACATGCCTTGAATCTGCACAGAAAGGTAAGGAGAACAGAAGGAGAGATATTCCTATCCCTCCAGCTTTGGATTGCTGGGTCTGAGGGACTTGAGCAAAGATGGTGGGAGGGACCTGCAAGAGGTCCTGTCAGGCATGAGCCATGCTGCGGTGCCCATGAGAACCTGGTGATGTAGTTCTCCCTGCCATTCACCATAGCTTCCAAGATTCTCTTCCAGTGCTGGTGTCTGGGTGTCCAAACCCCTTCTCCATATCCCACATGTTTTCCTAATTCTAACCAGGTACAATTTTCATACCAAAAAGCATATCTGAAAGTGAAATTTCACTTTTGACCATTGATTAACAGTATTATAATAATATATAACTTCTAGCTATGTAGTATATGTTGTGTTGTATAATTCTCATAATATATTATAAGTAAATATAATTATATGTTGTATATTGTATAATATATGCAGACAGAGATACATAACCATTGCATGTCTGAGCATATCCACACATTTATGTGTCTAGATCTTCATACTTCTTTTGGAAGTTTTTTTTTATCCTACCCTATATATTTCACTGAGTTTTCAATAACTAGTCAATATCTGAAAACCCAGTTTCTACATCATTGGGCTGATGGACCCATTAACTGTTGAGTGCCCTGGAATTGAAGATTTCCATTTGTAGAAGAAGGCAGCATCATCAACGGAGAAACCACGATAACCAAAAGCTACCATATCCAAGAAGACAGAATTCTAATACACAACGGTGTCCCTTGAGGGAGAAAACAAAGGAGCTCACTCAGGACTTAGATGTACATATGTTTAGAATGATGATTACCCGGCCTGGGAACCTCAGCACAAGGCTCCTTGTTTACAGTGGATGGAAGGAGCTTTTTGTGCTAGGGCTCAACTCTTTTTAGAAGTCCGCACAAAGAAAGTGTGTGATTGGAAGAGCTCTTCAACTTACACCATACATTAGAATCTCTGCCAAAACCAGGAGGAATCGAAGGCCTTGACTGGGGTAAGTGGTTCTCAGTGGGGTCCAAGACAGAATTGTGAATGCTGGGGTGTTTAAAAACAACATATGCTATAGGCTGAATTCCTTTTATACTTGCAGAGGGCCTGCATTTATTTTTAGCATTATATATAAACATCTTTAATGACTAAGAAACATGCAGCACTGTGTACATCTTTGATAAAGTATTTGTCTCTTAAAAATAATCAACATTGTCATCAGAAAAATGTACTTAAGGAGACAAGATGCCTGAAATGGCATCTAAAGTTGGGAGAAATACCACAGATGTGGAAATCTAGGGATCTCACTGCATCATGTTAAAGGTGTTTGAAAAAAATACAAATATGAAATCCAACTCTGTGTTTCTGGACGGGAAAGAAAAACTATATATGTTGAATAATAGCTACAAAATAAAGATATAGGTATGAATTGTAATTCAGACCTGAATTATAATTCAGATAATTGGGTGAGATGAATTTATTTGTAACAACATCTATTCATATCATGTAAGGTGATTTTTTTCAATTCCAAGGGATTTGATTTGCCCAAATGACACAAACACATGCAATTAATTAAATCCTTTAATCTTAAATGTGCAATAAAAAATTAGTTCATAGTGACAGATAATACTTAATAACACATACTTCTTTGTGCAAAGCATATATATTCAGTGCTTAACATAATTATCTCAGTGAATGCGATCCTTTCTGAATCAGGTTATTTACTGTTGAATTTTAGGAGTTATTTTTATATTATAAAAATTAATCTCAGACAGGGGTTTGTGGCTCACACCGTAATCCTAGCAACTCAGGAGGCTGAGATCTGAGGATTATAGTTCAAAGCCAGCCCAGGCAGGAAAGTCCATGATACTCTTATTTCTAAGTAATGACCAGAAAACCAGAAGTGGAGCTGTGGCTCAAAGTGGTAGAGCATTAGCCTTGAGCTGAGTTGCTCAGGGACAGCATCCAGGCCCAGAGTTCAAGCCCCATGACCAAATAAATAAATAAATTAATATATTAATTCATTAATTAATACAAGAAAACTCATATCAGATTATAAATTACCTTGACTTCTTGCATTTCATGTATTGTTTCTTAGTTTGGTAGTACTTTTTAACACAACTTTCAAAAACACTGCACAATGCTGTTTGTCCAGTTTTTTTTAATTAACTGTACCTTTGGTGTTTTAGCTCAGAAATCTCTGAGAAACCCAATACTATAATCACCTGATCTATGTTTTATTTCTCTCTATAATTTTATCATATTGTTCTTAACATGTATAGCACAATGGAGGTGCATTTTTAAATTTCCAAACAGGTACAAATGCATTCCATTCCATCTCCATTCACTTTCCGTTACCCTCTCTTATCTTACAAAAATTTCAACAGCTTCATTATTCTATTTTCACACAAACCAATTTGACCATATTCTTCCTCATTCACTCGTTTTCAGCCCAACCCTCTTCAACAGGTTGCTGGTCCTCCCCCACAGAAGCTGTTTTAGTTTGCTGTCATTCATTTTCATTTAGAGTGTCTTAAAATTGCACCAATGATTTTACCATGACATTTCAAGCATGCATGCTATTTGTTCTCAGAATAATCTCTTCTGCTTTCTCCTTTTTTTGCTGTCCAAATACCTATTGATCTATGTTTTGTCCTAAGAGTTTTATAAATTCAGAACTTTCATTTGGATTGATTTTGATTGGATTTTGCATATGGTTTTAGGTTAGGGTTTAAATTAATTCATTTGCACAAGGCTATTCAGTTTCTATAGCACCTTTTCCTAGAAAGATTGTCTTTTCTCCATTGAATACCTTTGGCATCCTATTGGAAACAGTTTGGCAATATATTGGAGATTAATTTATGAACTCTATATTCTGCTCATTGTTCTACATGTCTATATTTATATCAATGTCATATCATTTGATTACCATAGTGCTGTTGTTTAGTTTAAAGTCAGAAGTGTGAGCCCTCTAGCTCTGATTTCTTTTTCAGTGTTTCAGGTTTTTGAGGTCCTAGGAGATTCCATATTTATTTTAGCATGAGTTTTTTTTCTTCTTCTTCAAAATATACCATTAGGATTTTGATATAGATAGATTAAATCTGGATATCAGTAGGATGTATCTGAAGTCTTAATAACATTAAATGTTCTAGTGCATGCACACAGGATGCATGGCAATTATACTTTTTTGAAGAGTAATTTTTAAAAACCTAATAAAACTCATTATTTCAATAGCCCAAGACTAGGGACAATGTCTTAGGTTTTATGGAATGTTGCCCTGTAAAACAGTTCTACCTTTTTAATTTTAATGTCTTAACAGCTAAATATCTAAAATGTTAAAAGACACTTACCTCTTATGTATTTGACAAGACTCCCCAAAGAATACAATTTTATTTCTGTTCAAAATACTTGGTAGTTGGGCTTATTTATGAGTGCATTCCTATGAACTTTATAATCATCTCTTCATAAAAATTGTGTTTTATTATATGTAATGATCCAACTATATGTTTGGTACATAAAATCTTATGCCAGGTTTTGAATCAGTGAGCAGAGACAATGGTCCCTGATTCTGGATTAGAAGTGCTAAAATATTGCTCATTATTTGTAGCCCCTAATGTCACATGATGGAAATATGGCAACATTGAAATCACAGTCTGACTTTGGAAAGATTCTGATACTTATGGAGTTTTGTTTGTATTTCTGTTTCTCCTTAAGATTTTATATGGCAAGCTTATTTTTAAAACATACCTATAATGTATCTGAATTCCACAACCTTCATTTATTTTTCTCATAAATCTCTTCTTTGTTGAGTTTCCAGTATTGTCTACTTTCCTCTCTATGCTTCCTTATTAGTTTTACTGTTGATTTTTTTCTTCGCCTTCTTGGAGAAATATGTTTCTGTTTGGGTCTTTGTTGATCAGCTGCAGGCCTGTGTTTGGTGTTAGGAAATTATGATCACCTGTGTCTTGTCAGAGTTGCAGTGCTAGAAGGAGCAGACTCAGTTCAAGTGAACAGAGTCTTGAACACTATGACGCATGAAGAAAGAAGCTTTACTGCTTCCTAGGAAGTATTTGATATTTGACAGAAATGACATTCAAGCCACTGTATGTACTATTGAAGAAGTTTATTCTTTGCTAGTCTTCAAACAGCTTGACTGGGAGGAATCTCCCCTTCAAAAAAAAAAAACATAAGTTCTACTTCTTATCAGTTATTGAATGTTTTGAGAGTTGCAATTTCTCGCCAGCAGACATACATTGAAGCTGGAAGAGTGGTGAGGTAGGCAGACAGACGTTTTTAATTGGCGGGTGAGGGGATGTATTGGAATGTAGCTAATCCAATGTCCAGTTTTACACTTTAGGATTTTGGTCTTGCATAAGAACTTTCAAGAATGGGAAGACTCTCTCCAGTCTTGGGGTTCACTTGCAGTGAAATGTGACTGATGATCTTCAAACTGTGCTTTTCTGAATCTCACTCTGTCATCATTGTCATCAAGAGAAACACATACTACTACTAAATTACATAGCAACAGTTCCAGGCTGGTTAACATCTCAACCATCATACATCTCAATGCGGATAAAGGAGGGGGTAACAATGTTCGACAACAAATGTGCTTACGTAACTGTAAGCCCTATGCACAGCATCTTTACAATAAAATAAAATTTTAAAATAAATTTTTAAAAAATCTACTTATTTTAGTAGATCATGCCACAGATTAGCAGTAGAGCCTGGAGAACTACAACATCCCTCATTCCTGCAGCTTCTTGTCAATACCTGGAATGAGATTTTTCTCTTCACTGCTCTGGTATTTTGGCTATTATATGATTTCTTGTTAAATTTTACCTCAAACGCCATCTGGTACACTTTAGACAGCCATCCTGTTATTTAATTCCTTTCTCTTCCACCACCCCATTTTCCTCTTCTGTAAGTGAATGCTATTTTGTTCTTTAGTAAATACTTCGCCCCCCCATGTTAAAGAATCATACTGTTTATGGATACTAATGAATAATTAGTTTATGGATACTAATGAATAATTATAGAAAGGATGTGATTTTCATATCTCAATACTTCTAAATTTTATGTTAGATCTGTCTCAAGAGAAATAATATCTCTGGCTCATAAATAAGAGACAAATAAATATTAAAGAATAATTTTCTATCATTCATCATTAAATTACTTTCTGAAGAATGTTTCTAAGGAATGCCAAGTAATAGTTTCCATACTATTTTTGCATTTGAAAAAGAAGCACAGAATATTGGTTTCATTTATCTGTATTTCTAAGTTTCTTCAATTACTTTTTGTTGAATACCAATCACATAATGCCATAATCTGATGTCATTCTTGTATGTTAATGCCATGTGACATTCTATTTGGTGATACCACACTTACTGATATATTTGATTTCTTAACTAATTTTACTATGCAATTAATTTTAATTTTACTCTAAATGAAAAATAGGTATAACAAAATGGATTTGGCAAAATGTATTATATACTACCTTCTACAATTTTCTAGCGATAAGCAAGGTACTACATTCTAATTACTAATGCAATTCTATAATAATTTTTTTCTCTTAAGCATGAGTGGTGATAGTCTTAAAATTGCCCAACTAAATGAAATGTGGCCTTGTGATATTCTATAACCTCCCTGTTCAGAAATGGTGGCACCTCTGATCTACCTAGAAAAAAAGCCACAGGTCTGTGGATTGGATTTGTCATTATTCTGGGGTTCACTCTGTTGGGTCAAGAAACTTGTCAATCCTGTGCTATAATTTGAAGTGAAAGCATTAGAAAAAAGTGTTGTAATGCCAACCTGCCAGGCATCTGCCCCTCCATTTTGCCAGTATCCTCATACTGGGGTGAGTAAATAGTGCTGGGTTGGTAGAGCTCAGACTACTGGATTAACAAGCCTGGGAGCATAGGTTCAACTCTGGTGGAATTCTTACTTTTCTGTGCTAGATGAATTCCAACTGCTCTCACATGCCAACTAGCTAGAGTGTCAAATTTCACTGCATATATGGATACCAGGGTATAAGAGTATGCTCTTATGGGAAGAATTCCATCTTCTATTGGAAAAGGACTGATGTGTATGTCTTTATAAGGCTCAGTGGTGTTTTCTTCATATGAAGAACATCCCTGCATTGAAAGAAACCAAATAAAATCTGTTATTAGCCATGCATAGAATGCTCTTTGATTAAGCCAATAACAGCTACTCTAGTATCCAATGTTCTCTTCTTACCATGACAAAAGAGCATATGGCTTTAATTAGTAGCATAATCCCCCAAATACCAGGTAGCTGAAGGTAGTTTTCCTGAGGAACTCTTTATAAGTTGTGAACTTGTAATAGCATAACTTTTGTAATCCCCTGTCATTGAGGAAGGAAGCGGTATCCTGATTGTAAGCTGTGCTTTTAGTCTGAGTTGCTTAAAATAAAGTATGGTTATTAAGGCAATTAAGTACTATATCTTCCACTGTTTTGATCATATCCTCCTCATCAAAGTGTCTTATGATAAAATGAAGAGAATTCAAGTGTAATATGTGGCATTTGAGATTCTCTTTGGAGAGTTTCTTTTCATAATATGTTAATTTTATTTAATTAGAATTCCATATTACAGATGTGGTTACTTTACTCATCAGTATAGGAACTGATTACATATTGGGTTAAGGTATTTCTTGTGTTCTTTTTTGGGGTGGGGGTCCGGTTATGGGGCCTGAACTCTGGGCCTGGGCACTGTCCCTCAGCTCTTCAGCTCAAGGCTAGCACTCTACCACTTGAGCCACAGCACCACTTCCGGCTTTTTTTTCTGGTTATGTGGTGCTGAGGAATCGAACCCAGGGCCTCATGCATGCAAGGCAAGCACTCTACCATTGAGCCACCTTCCCAGCCCCTCTTGTGTTCTATTAAGATGTTTTAGCCCTCTACATTTATTTATATTGAACTAATTTTAAGGGGAAGGATTGGAGCCAGGTACCTATGGCTCATGCCAGTATTCTTTTCCACTAGGGGAGGATCTCAGTTTGAAGGTAGCCAGGGGAGACTTGAAACTCTTATCTCCAATTAATCACCAAAACAGCCAGAAATAGAGCCATGGCGAAAATGATAGAATGCTATTCTTGAGCAAAAGCTTGGGACAGTTCTGACAGAGAGAGAGAGAGAGAGAGAGAGAGAGAGAGACAGAGACAGAGACAGAGACAGAGAGACAGACAGACAGACAGTCAGACAGACAGACAGAGAGACACACAGACAGACAGAGACACAGAGAGACACAGAGAGACAGAGAGGTAAAGTGAAGGGAGGGGAGGGATAGGGAGGGAGAAGAAGAAGGAGAGGGGGAGGAAAAGGGGAAAAGGGAGAAAGAGGGGGAGAGAGAGGGAGAGAGACTGCTTTCTCTCATTTTCAAGTAGTAGACTCATGTCATACTAGCCAGAGAAGAATGACAAAGCCTCAGGTTACATTTTCCCTCTCCATGGATGAGAATGTACAACAAAGTTGACTTGATATGTCCTCACACACTGCATTTACACACTACATCGTAAAGACTCACATGTAACTAAGAAAAATTCACATACCAACTCTATATGACCTATGAAATTCATTTTCAATCACATTTTTGAATCTTTTAGCTAAATCAGGACATATTAATGACATGGCCCATTTGGGTTGCCTCTGTATATAGTCATTTTATTGAAGCAAACAAACTAATCCAACATGACCATGTTTCAGTTTGATAAATATTACAAACTCTCTACTGTATATGCCTTGCCTCTAAGATGTCACATATTATAGCCCACATTATTTAACACTGAGAAAAATAGTGCTGTAGGGTTGATATGTCATAAGGTATAAACATGCCCCATATTTAGAGATACTCATATAAGAAAGCTGACATTTTGTGAAGTCACATTGTTCGAAGTGTGCTCATTTATGTTCATCTCTATGGGAATGACCCCAGAGTAGGGCAAGGGCTTGCCCATGAGTATGGACCACTAAGCTTCCTCAAAATGAATTACCCCATCTCGATCTGACTCCCATTTCTTAGCTTTAAGCAACTGTGGTAAACTTTTCCCCCTGTAATGGGGCTTGAACTCAGGACCCAGGCATGGTTCTTTAGCTTTTTGCTCAAGCTTGACTCTCTACCTTGTAAGCACATGAACCATAACTCCATTTTTAGCTTTTTTTTGTGGTTAATTGGAGATAAGACTATGATGGACTTTGCTGTATGATCTTGCTTAGAAGCTTAATCCTCAGATTTCAGCCTTCTATGTAGCTAGCTAGGATTACAGGTCTGAGCCACTGGTGCCTGTCTCTGTGATAGTCTTTTTAAACTGCAAACTTGATGATAGTAAAATTATTTTTATTTTTTATATTTAAAATATTTTTCAAATTGTTATTATAAAGATGATATATGGAGGCTTTAACTTCATAAATCAGGCAGTGAGTACATTTCTTTTTGGGCAATGTCACCTATAAAATCATTTCTGCAATTATTTATTGGTCTCATAATAAATTTTTTTGGGGGCCGGTCATGGGGCTTGAACTCTGGCCTTGGGCTCTGTCCCTGCGCTCTTCAGCCCAAGGAGAGCACTCTGCAGCTTGAGCGACAGCACCACTTCTGGTTTTCTTGTGGTTTATTGGAGATAAAAGTCTCAAGGACTTTCCTTGCCAGGCTGGCTTTGAACCGCAATCCTCAGATCTCAGCCTCCTGGATAGCTAGGATTACAGGCGTGAGCCACTGGTGCTGGGCTTCATAATAAAAAAATTTAAAGTCTGAATTTGTCCTACCAATCTTCCTTGAACTTTGCAAAGCATAAGCTATTATAGCTTAAAATAAACATGGTGACCTTGAAACTATATGATGAAAGGCAGTTTCTTCTTCTCTTTTAATTTTGGCTAAATCCTTCTTTATTTTGTACGATAATTTGTGACAAAAGTAAGCTGCTTAAAAAATTGAGCAAATTCTGTTTTCAATGCATGTGGAATGCATTGGAGGAGGAGTTAAGTAGGAGTGAGAGTAAAGGCACAGGTTGAAAGTTCTAGCTGGACTCAAGTAGAGCAAATAGCGGCAGCTTCCAGAGAATGATCAGGCTGTGTGGAAGCCTCCACCTGGTATCAGTCACCGATTTAATGCACATGAGCAAAGGAAGCCTAATGAAAAGACCTTGAGAGGCCAACTTAAGTTGAGCTTCTCTGAAGTCCTTGATGATCTCAGCATGGTGAGTGAAAAGAATATGAGTTAGTTGCAGCAGTAATTTGGTGGGTGTTTGTTATGAGGCAACAGATAATTGAAAACTATTTTCTAGTGTCTGTTTTTCATCTCTTTTTAAAAGAAATGAATGGTCAAGGGAAAGATCTGTAGTGAAAGTATTAAAGAACTATCTTTTAAATATGATAAGAATATTCAATTTCTGCAGAAAATAATAGTTCTTCAAAAGCAATCACTGTGGCAATACAGCTTACAAAAATGATTCAAGTAAAAAGCAATTTGGCAAATAGCCAATTTTATGATGACAATAAATACATACACACTTGTGCATACATATGTATAATATACACCATATCTATAGCATCTATACATGATATGTGTATATACATTTCTATATATAGGTATATATGTGTGTATGAATATATATACATGTAGGTAGAGATATTTTATATATATATATAAAATATATATATAAGAGATATTATATATACATGTATGTAAGTATTTTTTTCTCCTTATGATTTCTGTGTGCTGAGCTCTCAGCCATTTTCAGTGGGTAAAAATAGTTTTGTGATTTACTTAAATTATGATATTTTGAGGCCTTTTGGGGAAAATAACTCTTCCAAGAGTTCCAGTTTGTTATAATATGAACTTTATTTGTTATTTCATGTGCTTGTACAATATACATGTGGGCATGTGAATAATAACAATAAAGTTTTAAAAATGCTTGTTTTGTGTTTTACTATTTGGCAGCAAGCTGGATTGATATTAATTTAAACTGTATTTCTGCTTCATTTGATTTGAGGGGAGGATCTTAATATAGCCCATGGAATTGATAGGTGATATCTTTGTAGAATGGAGATCCATCAGAGGAAGGGTTCTAAAGTCTTAACAACAGTATAACACTGTAAATGTTCAAAATAACTTAGATATCAACACTTAATAAGAGTATACACAACCTTCATTGATGCTGGATATGCAAAAGATAATTATAATAATGACTGGCCCTGATGCAACAATCTTTTTCTAATTCTTAGTAATCCTGCCTCAATGAATGGACTACAAAGATTTCACATAAGCAGAACTTTGCAAAGAAGTGAAGAAGAATTGGCTGGTGTTTAGAAGCAAGAGAGACAAGAAGAAGAGAAGTAAAGACAAGTTTTAGCTATTATTTATTTGCCCTTTTGTAGCTCCAGAGTCTAGGAAAGAAACAAAACATTAAGGAAAAAGCTTTTCTTTTTCCTTACAAAGTTACATGCCAAGATCTTATAGATTACAAAATGATTTGAAGAGCTTTAATTGGTGATTTTCAGTTCTAGCAATTTTCATTTTAACATCTGACTTCTGAGTCAATCCTCTATGCAAAATGTAATGAAAGCTACACATGCACCGTATAATGAGCAGCAGGGGACTGCAGTCAGATAGTCTGGGATTTGATTCAGAGCTCTTCAAATGCCTGCCTTGTGTTCTGTAATGCCTTCCTCATTTTATACACCCAGGTCAAGCTATTATAAGGATTAAATAGATTTTGTATATTTATATGCTCAGCTTTTGCGATATTATCTAATATGTCCTAAAGTGTAGAATAGTAAAGCTACTGGTACCTCAGTGAGATCTCTTAGCAACTGGCTCAGTGCTTTCTCACAACATGAAGGATTCATATATTTGGTAGTCCTGTCTTAGCACATCTGAACTCTCACTACTCACTAGTAACTTTGTCAGTTGATTCTGTGTTCATGAGCTATGATTGATGGATCAGAGAACAAGCAACCAAGCAGCAATCTCTTCTTCCCTTCCAGCCTCAAGCCTTAGGCCTTCCCCTCACAGACCATTTTTCTCAGTGTTTATCAAGAAGAGGTTTCCCAGTGTGCCACAGAGTAAGAAGAGCAGGACCATGTTGACTATCCTCTATGCTTCCTAAAATTGTGTTGAGGAATCCTGATTTTTTTTTCAGGACATATAAACTAATCCATTTCAGTGAAGAATAGTTAAAATTTCCATTACATCAAGTTTATTTTTAGCAATCATTTTACCACAAAGTCCTAATCAAAACTTCACGGTGGCAATGCAATAACACATATTTAAAATATTGATGTGAACTTCTACCCTTCTAGGTGTTATTGGACTGACATTATAGATGGAGCTACCAATTATGGAACACATCAGTGGTCTTGCAAGGTTGGAATGCCCTTGCTACATGCTGAGATTGATTCTGCCTTGCAGTTGGAGAAAAATTCCATATAGTCAGATTAATCGTTCACATTACACCTGTCATGAGTCTAACCATGAATATTGCAGTTCAAAATTTGTTCTCACATGATTCTCATGCCATTTATCTCAAGCAAAACAGTCTAAAATGACATTTTTCTTTAGCTAAAATTGATTACATCACTGTCATCTTCCTCAGTATTTTAAGTTACTAAAGTATCATCAACAGAAAGAAATCAAGAAATATGTATTATTCTTATACATGAGTGGAATCACATAATTTTCTCACAGTAAGAATGCCTACAACATAATCTTTATTTGTTTTGGTTCTCACAGCCTTCTAAGACCATATATAGCTTCTTTATTGACTCCTAAAATTGTTCAGTGTTTTATGTTTATTTCTTTTTTTAAAGATAACATATACTTTGATCTTTTCTGAGATAGCATTTTTCACTTGTTAAAATGACTCTATTCACTTTGGCATTTTTATTAGTGTTTGTTTTATGAGTTTTCCCTAATCCAATAAATATTTACAATTGTTCAGAACCTTGACTTCATAGGAGTGGTGACCCTAGACATTCATCTCATATCAAGAGTCATGGTGTGCCAGGTATACAGGTCCCTTCTAAGCAAAGGGACAATAACATCACAGATATTTCAGAGGTAAAGAAATAAATGCATTTGGCCTGCATGTGGTCCACTCACCCAACTCTACAGGTATCTTGTGTTCCAGGCACTGGAGAAGAAGATTTTAGTGATTGTGATCCCAAGTCTCATATTTTTTGGATATATCTTAGCTATTCAGACTGATGGGAAACAGGCTTTCCATTTTATGTGACTTATCACACTCCTTGATTTTTTTGTTGAAAAGGTACCTCATGATTAAAACAAGCTCATACTAGAATATGTTCATTCATTTTACGTATTTGTTTCATATCCTGTTTCTGTGTGGCTTTATTGTAGTAGAATATCATGTCTGAACACACTGACTGTAACTGACTTAGTTGGTTAGCTGTCTTGTTAATTCAATCTAATTTCTAATCTTGCTAGTAATTTGACACCTTCTTTTAATTACTAGAAACAGAAGCAATCTCTCTTAAGAACCTCATATTCCATGTGTCTCTGAGCTAGCCAGAGGGTAAGTCAATTAGAATAGACGTTGTGACTAAAAAACTAGGAGGATTTTTTTCTTGCATATTCATCAAAATAAAATAAAAATTTTTATTTGTCTACCTAAAGATAAGTTTGAAATGTTGGATTTTTAATTAATAGTTTGTTGCACTGTTAAATTGAGAAAAAATTATAAAGTGCTAATTAGATTCCTTTCACAACAGAGAGGGAGAGAGAGAGAGAGAGAGAGAGAGAGAGGAAAAAGAGATAAGAGAGATCAGAGAAAGTGAAGGAGGAGAAACATTCAATGTATAGCCTATAAAATTTAAGATAATTGAGGGAGGGGTGTGTGGGGAAGGATGAGTGTCAATGTCGGAAGGGGAGACATTGGTCCAGATGCTTACTATTCATTAACCAGCCACTTCAGTGAATGGCAACTCCTTTGTACAACTACTTAAAGATAATAGACAAAATAAAAAATGAAATTGTGAAATTAAAGGTACTCAAACTCAGATCTTACAAAACAAATGTGAATGTATTTCTGACCTAAATTAAAAGGGTCTGAAGCATGAATAAGTTAAAAACTTCATTTCATTTTCTGTATAAATCTTGCACCCTTGGTTTGTTCACAAGACAAAACACAATCTAAAGCAGAAAGAGCAATAAAATAGCAGGCAGCAGTGACATTTTCCAAGGGCTGTGGTTTCAACGTAGAAAGAAAAAGAATCACCTGTGGTCAACTTTGCCCCTCTAGGCTGAGTAGCTGGCAAGTATCAAGGTGAGTACATGTGTAAAGAAGGGATACTGAGCAGTCCCGTGTAGGTTTTCCTCTTGTGTTCTAAGTGCTTATTTGGTCATTGTTTCCTTTTGTCTTCTATTTACCTAGGATGCCACGAATATCACAATGGATGATGGGAAAAGGCCTGTCCATTAGAAATCCCCATGTCAGACCACATGGGGATTCTCCATGTAATGCAGCCTTTCACTTCACCACTCTCTTGTTCCCTTGGACTTCCACTATGGACCTACAACATGGTAGACACTATCGACAGCACTGTTTCAGAGTCATTTTACATGAAAATGTATTCTAGATGCATTTCTCTTCCTGACTATCCCCTTATCTCCAGCAGAGACACACACACGTAGTGGGTGCTTAATAAATCCTTGCTTTCTTGACTTAGCTTGAAATTCTGTAGCTGAGCCTAAGACAGAATAACGCTCAAAATTAGGGGAAAAAAAAGAGTAAGAGGAAGCTTTTCCTCCTTTATTTCATGCAGTCTGGTGATGTAAACGGAGATGCATGCAAGAGGAAGTGATGGGAATTTGTTCTAATTCTTACATGCTCCACCATTTGTACGGGGTTATTTCCTCCGTAATTGAGACTTTCAGCACCTGTAATAATTTAAGATTCAGTCATTTACAGGTTACTCAGACTTCTGATTCACAATAGGAAGAGTTCCTTATAATGGAACACAGGGACAGAACTGGCGCTTTCAATTTTACTTTGATTGCATCACCCAGGGTAGTGATAGAAAGGTAATTACAAGACTCAGGAAAGTATATCTTGAAAATGATACTTAATAATTCTCCCAAGGTAACAGTTTCTTTGCATGGTATCTAGATGGAGCACAGTGACAAAAATTCTCCAGAGTAAAATTGTCTTAGGCAACTGAAATATTTTCTGCCTTGGTTCTTCAGAATATATTTGACACATTATATAATTTCTTATCACTTTATTCTAATTTCATTCATAGTATAGTGCATAATCTTGGTAAAAGTGGGCCTGAATATAATATTCATTTTCCTTTGTCATTTGCATTGAAAAAGAAAGTTGCTCCTAAAAGAGATTTATGTGATATATTATGAAATAGAGTGCATGGATTCCTTCTTATGACTATTATATTATGTGTGAAAATAAAACCACCAATACACAAAACTTTATAGAAAACTTTCTAATTTTATAAAAATAATTTATCATTTTGTCATAAGAATTGAAAAATTCTTTTACATCTAGTTTTTCAGACTGTTTTCATCTCTCTTACAGCTTTCAAAATAGGCTTAAAATTTTGCTTCTCTTTATATTGCATTCATGTAAATAGAGTATCTTTTGCTAGACAATGTTTCCATTCTGCTTAATAATACTAAGGAGAAAATTCAGGACAATTAACTTAAAGAAATCATTCTAAAACAATTTCCTTTCTATATCACAGATAATATGAAACAAAGAACAATGATTAAATTTGGTACAGATATACTATATTCAATATTATCCCTTATTTAAAATTTGGCATACATTTGTTGTTAAGCTCATTAGAAAAATTTAACAATAATTGAGTGATAATTTTCATTATAATTTCTTTTTTTTTTTTTTGTCGGTTGTGGGGCTTGAACTCTGGGCCTGGGCGCTGTCCCTCAGCTCTTCAGCTCAAGGCGAGCGCTCTACCACTTGAGCTACAGCACCACTTCCGATTTTCTGGTGGTTTATTGGAGATAGGAGTCTCACAGTCTCTCCTGCCCAGGCTGGCTTTGAACCTCGATCCTCAGATCTCAGCCTCCTGAGTAGCTAGGATTACAGGCGTGAGCCACCAGCGCCCAGCTCCTTCATTATAATTTTTAATAAAAGCTATCTGTATGGATCAATTATATTAATTCATAGAACACAAATAAAATAAATCAGTGATGTTGATAGGTATTCATGTTTTTCTATGAATGCATGAAGGCAAGTACAAATAATATTACAATCTTACCATGATACAGGTGGTTTTTAATTCCAAACTACATTGTCTGATTCAAGTCAATATGAAAGTAACTATTGAAAAACAAAGTTTTTATTACAGGTTTTCTTTTTAGTTTAATCAGTGATGAAGTTGCCAATATATACAATCAAACTGTTTTTACAAAAACATAGTACTCTAGTTGTAAATGATTCATGTCTGCAATCCAAGATTCTCAGAAGGCTGAAATATGAAGGACTACATTATACAACCAGATAGCACGTAAAATCTATGAGACTCTCTCCAGAAATAATCAGCAAAATATTAGGCTGATTGGAGGCATGATTCAACTGGTGGAATATTAGGTGAACAATTGTGAGACCCTGAGGTAAAACTCTGTATCTGAAAAAAAAACATTAATTCACAGAAGTTAAAGGTTAAAATATAAGAAATAATCACTAGAAGCACCCATTTGGCAGTGTTATATTTTCCCATGACTCATCTCATTTACTCTTATTCTGTTTATAAAATCTCTGTGTTTTATCTGCTGTGATTAGACCTTTAATATTTAATGTGATTATAAATTCTTAAATACACTCTCTATCTTCTAAGTATTTTCTATTTTTTCCTTTTATTGCTCACTTTTCTCTTTATTCTGGCTTTTCTGGTGTTCAAGGGGGTATTTATTAAAATTCCCTTTCCCTTTTTCAATTTATTGGCTTACTTTTATTAGTTTATTTGTAAAACTTACTATGGTTGTTGCGCAAGTTTACTTGATATTCATGTTCAGGTCTAAATTCAAATAATTTTATATAATGTCACAGATCATATTTAAAATTTTATATCATTTAATCCCAGGTCTATATCTATTGTGTCAATTTCTCCCATAAATTTTAGTTTTATATTACCTGTTAAAATATTTTGATATAAAACACATTTTAAAGATTGTTATGAAAATTTATTTTTGAGAAATAAAAATAGTACTTTTTAAATTTATTTTCCAATATTCTAAATAAAGCTTTAATTTTAGGAACATGCTGTAGACCTGGATCTCAGGAAGTGTCCTTCAGGAGTCATCTTGTCCTTTTCCACAGGGAATGCTAACATGATCTGGTATTGCCTCTCCTTTCCTCCTGGGCAGGACATTCTTTTTCTTTCCTCTGCTTTTGTCTTAATGGTTTCTGATAAGATGATATGGTGTTTTCATTCTTTGTTCAGAAGATTAAGATGATTATTTCATAAAGGTGAGAAATGAATAAATTCTCTTCATCTTCTTTTACTTTTTAACTCTAAGAGGAATTCTTTTCCCCCAGAGTTCTTTCTTTCTATGAATATTCTCTGTGTTTCCTGGAATAATAGCTTTTAGAGAAGTGAGAGCCCTGGCTTACACACAGGAATTTCTCATCCTCACCCTCACTTGCCTAGAGGTTATAGGCATTTGTTAAAAAGTTCCGCATGAATAGAATGTAATATAAATGCCTTCACATCATGTTCACTGTGTCATACTTCACAAAAGCCAAGTTACAGAATCAGTGTAGGTGCCCATGTACTAATGAATATATAAGGAAAATGAGTAATTTTGACAATAAATGCAGTATATTGACTATCAAGAGTGAGATGCCATGTGCAGAAAAATGGAAGGACCTGGAAATCATTATGTGAAGTAAAATAAACGTGACTTAGGAAGACAAGTATTATGTGTTTCCTGTCACATGAGGAATCTAGATTTAAAAAATAAACAAAAAATGGTGAAATTTCAGAGTTTGAATTGATTGTATAGGCTCTTTCTCATTGTAGTTTCTTTTACCACACTAGTAAATGATGAACCTAAGTGTTCAGTGTGTACAATGGGTTCATTGTCCTACACCAGACTTTTGCATCCACTTACAGGAGAGAAATATGTGAAGAGGTAGAAGCTGGGCCCTGCATATTCCTAGGAATCAGTCAACATTAAAAGTAATGATCCTGAGGCTGGGAAAGCGGCTCAGTGCTAGAGTGCTTGCATTGCATGCCTGAGGCACTGGGTTTGATTCCTCAGTACCACATAAGCAGAAAAAGCCGGAAGTGGCACTGAAGAGCAGAAGGACAGTGCCCAAGTCCAGAGTTCAAGCCCCATGACTGACAAAAAATAATGCTCTTGGTTTAATTGATTGTTTTGGTAAATAATAATCTTTGAGGAGAAACATTTCTATTAACTAAATGATCACTGATTATATCATAGTTTCCAGGACAGATAGTTTATACTGGGGCAGATAGGTTGAAATTGAACTGCATTTACCTTCAAAACAAAAGAAGCTGTAAAGAAATCTGTGCAATATGTAATTTGTCCAAATTAGTTTTTATTTGGTAAAACTTCTGATGTATCTCTAGAGCAGTTTTCACATCATTGAAAGTTCTCTAAACAGAAAAGTATTGGGAAACTATGGTGTGTGGTAGAAGAAAAGAAAATCCCTCTCAGTTTTGTAGGGAATAACTTTAAAAATATTTAAATGGTTAAGTTTACTTGATATAGTTAAGAATTAAATTTTATCAATTACAACATTGCTGTTACATCTGAAATTAATGTGAGGTTTTGATAGTGAAAATAAATAAATGATAAAAATAAATAAATAGACGGACAACAATTTGGGTAGAAGAAAGGGATCAACAGGGATGAACAGGTATAAGCATGGATAATGAGAAAGTAAAAATGTTAAAATTTCATTATATACATACATGAGAAACTCTTAATGACACCTATAAAATATGTTACTAATAGACACCATTAGAAAAGAAAAACAAATCCTTGATCTATGCACAAAAGTTTTCCAGCTGCATATAATTATCAGCATATATGCCAGTTGGGGCTGTATCTGTTGCTGGTAATTAAAATCTCCAGTACCAGTTCTTCTGCTATTGTCTGTTTCTTTCCAAATATTGAGCTGTCTCCTGTAGAAACTCAAATCTGTAATGATTTTCAAGAAATTCTTAATTGTCAATTTTCCCAGACTATTTTTTTATTGTTTCAGATTAGGAACAGGGCACCTTTAGGATGCATCATCGGGAACAGTGCTGTCTGGATCTCAGAATTCAATCAAAAGTCTTTGAAATAACTATATTTTTGTCTCTCCCCTACCCATCTGAGACCATCAGTTGGAATCGATGATGAATATTCAACAAATAGTCATTTGCATTTATAATATATTTTAAATACAGAATTTGCTATTTGATACAATGTTGTCTATAATTCAGAAATCTCTTTTTTTGTTCTATTCTTTTGTGTTTTGTATTTTGCTTTGTTTTGGCAGAGTTAGGGTGAGATGTCAGGCCTTCTACCACAACCTTTTGGTGTTTGTTATTTATTTTAATAACCATGTTATAAATAAATATCTCACTTTATGCCCAAGTCTACTGAGACTGTAATCCTCCTATTTGTGAGACTTCATGTCAGCAAGCTGTCTGGTGAATACCAACATATCAAGTAGGGCTGATCTTAAACTATAACTTCCTCTCTCAGCTTCCAAATGTAGCTAAGAATACAGACATGAGCCACCTTTATCAGCTTGGAAAGCCTAGTCAGAGTATTTGCAATTTCCCAGAGCAAATGTGATACTTTGTTTTTCAAGTACAAACAATGTTAGAAATGTGAAATTCATTAACTGTCATGACTTTGTCTCTCTCAGCATGCCACCAGGTCAAGGGCAGCCTAGTCATTTGTCCCTTGTTCCCAGGGGGCCCTGCTGTTGTCATTCTCAACACTATCTTAGTTGTGACATTGTCTCTATCCACATTTCTATTCCTTTTGTCACCTCATTTTATTTTATTATACTATGTGGCTTCAAGAACCACCTGACAAGTCTTTCTAGAATTTTACTAGAGTTACGTATTAAAGTAAAATTTAGTAGAAAATGTTAAAACAATGAAGATAAATAATCAAGGGTAGGCATAGGAAAGTTATCATGAATACAAATATATTTATATAATATACATATTTCAGAAAATATTTCAATATAAATGGTAGTGTTCAAGAGAAATTTGAAAGATTCTATTGTACCTTGGAGGAATGAAAAATGACAAGAAATGATAGCTAATTGATGACCTAAGTGAACAAGTCAATATTGTTTTGTTCAGCAACTTTAGATAACAGGTGTTCAGTTTCTATCTCCTGTCGATCAGGTAATATCCAGACAGGCCCTGTTAACTTAGAATATGCAGCGTTGGATACGATGCTACCTTGAGGTTAACAGAAAATCATTCTGGAAACACTCCAGGGACCACCCTGGAATACTGTAGCTTTTGTTTCTGCCCTTTTCCTGTTACTGGTGGCAGGACTTCAGTCAAGGCACTTAATCCATCCGTGCTTTGTTTTCTTCTTCTGTGAAATGAAAGATTTAGTCTGAGCATCTTTGACTTTGAAAAAAAATCTATAGCTATGACTGTAAATGTAGGTTGGGGCCGGCAGTGATAGCCGATGTATGCCAAGGATTTTGGACTTGATCCCCCAGGAAATGGAATGGCATGGAAGAGACCTGAGCAGAGGTCATCTGAAGTCCTGCCATACAGGGCTAGGTTGGGAATAGCGTGGTTAGATTAGGGCTGAACTGTTTGCAAAGGGTGGTCAGATGGAGTGGACCACAGGAACAAAGTTGTGGTCATGTGTAAGGAAGGACATAGACTGCGGTAGCATGCTTCCTTTTGTGAAATAAAGAAAATAGACACCAGGATGTCTTGGTTTTAGGACTTGAAATAATAACTTATGGCAGATCTGTGTGCATTATATAAAAGGTGCAATATCTCCCCTCACAACCCCACCCCCAGAAACACTGGTGCAACATATTTTGCTTATTCATTGTTTGAAGCTATTCTGTAGAACATGACCAGTCCAAATAACTAAAGAAATGGCTTCACAGAGAGAGGACGTCTTTGCCACCCACTGTCCACCAGGTGATCAGGACAAATTACTCCAGCCAGTGCAGAAACTCCTTGTTTGCCTGTGAATGCAATCGGAGTGAAATTGTATGAGATATAACCATTGGGCTTTGGCCTTTGCACATAGCACAGGTTCCTGTAGACTGTTATGTGTATTAATAGTGCATTCTCTTTTTAACCACTGAATGGTATTGTATAACAAAGATATACCAAATTGTGTTTATATACTCATCTGTCCAAAGAAGCCTGAGTTGTACTAGTTTGAGACTATTATAAATAAAGCAGTTACAAATATTCATGAAAAATAAAGGTCATAGAGCACAGCTAGCTGGCACTGATCTATATTTAGATTAAAACAAATTTAAGAAGGGAGAGGAGAAATAATTATTTGAAAGTAGTATTATAGTAAATGAAATTTCAGGCATCCTAGAAGCTGCTTCAATATACCCTTGGAAGATTATATTTTATTTTGTTCATCTTTCTTCCTGAATGCTTATCTACCTGACTCTCAGAAGTGTTCCAACAGTTTAAGTAATATGAAACATTTTAAGTTTGTAAAGTGCTCTGAGTACTGAATTACCAAACTTTCAGTATTTCACTAACATATCACTTGGGACCATGGTTTATAAGTTTTTGTTATAGTAAGTCAGAGACAATCAGTACCCCTCTTCAAAGTGATTTACATTTGACCCTGGGATCTTTGAATACATTGGATGACCCAATAATGATACTATTCTCTAGATTCAATTAAAGTTGGAATCATCTGACTTGAGATGAGACAATTAGCCTACAGTGATGGAATATGTACAGTATAATCATACAGGTTTTCACAAATGAACACAGTTAAGAAGAGCGTCTAGTCAGTGATGTTATATAGGAAGAATCCCAGAAGATACTGACAGCCTTGAAGGAAAGTGCCAGGAACCAAGGGATGCCATGGCTACCAGAAACAGGAAAAAGGGAGGGCAAGAAGATTGTCCCCTAAGATCTCCAGGAAGTGTGCAGATTGCTGAAACTCAGAGAAATCATTGTAAGCACTGGACCTCCAGAACAGATAGGCAATGCATTGCTATATTTTAAAGTTAGGAAGTTAGTGATAAGTTGTTATTGCTTCTATAATGCACTAAAACCCAGGGTCATACAAAACAAACTCCATTTCTAAAGAGTTATAATTTCATTTCTACTTTGGTCTTCGGTTTGTATATATACCACAGAATTCATTTCTCTTCAGGCTCAGAGAAGACTTTTTTTTTCTTAATGAACTAGTTTGAATCCACTGATACCTACAAAGATTATGAATGCCTTTCTGCTATGTGTCCTGGAATTTAGGAAATCAAAGTCTTATCGTTAGCTATTATGATGTATAATCTTATTTATTGGTATTAATTTTCTCTTTTTACTTTTTACTATGACACTAAATTTTTTTTCAGGAAAGTTGCAGCTATTACTATATTTTTATTACCCCTGTAAGAATTTTAATCTTTTAGTAAAGAAAAAGGATAACAAAAATAAAGCATAAATTATTCTAACTGGTTCTATAGAATACTCAATTTTACATGAGAAAGTACAAAAATGTCAATTACATTTGACACCAAGATTTAGAGTTGGTGATATATTTACACTAGGGCTATAAAAATGTGGGAAAATAAAGAAAAAATGAATGAGGTAATAAATATTTTCAAATTCTAGTTCCTTTGTTTATACTTACAGAAAGGGTCAATATGCTAAATTAGGGGTCAGATAAAATGATTTCAACCATAACTGTTTGTTAAATTAATCAGTCACAGTTTATTATTTTACCTCTGGAGTTTAATTAGAGATGCAGTCAGAATGGAAAGAAAATATACATATATATCATTCAACCATTTCCCTGAATCTCATCTATGTGTGGAATATAGCCTATAATATATAGTTAGCTACTAAAGTTTATATATATGTGTGTGTGTGTGTGTGTGTGTGTGTGTGTGTGTGTGTGTATATGAGTTCCATAAACCTACATGGAATTATTTTTGCTTTTTGAGAGTTAGCTATGTATATATGATATTCAGGATAGGAAAATAATATGCTATGAATAACATTTATTAAATATAATTCATACTAAATATAAAACAATCAAAAGAAATAACATTGTCTTGTAATTAGATATGTGTGACAAAGTGTATTTTGAAACACTATAAAATTGGGTGGCCCATTACTGAGTTTCTAGGCCCTAAATGCAATAGAAATGAGGGAGTGAGAAGGTTACATTTGCCTCCAGTTGGATTTGCCTCTTTTCCTGTCAATTAAGCTCTTCTTTTGGGTAAACATCCTGTAGGAATGTGATGGTACACTATAGGCAAATACACTATAGGCAAACCACCACGAGTGAGACAATGTATCGAACAGAAATTTATTTGTATTGGAGATTCTCCAGGAAAGGGAACAAGTAAGTAAATTGCCAATTTGTATAGAAATAATATGAAAAAGATCCTCACATTTGTGAATGTAAATATTTAGTAACTTCTTTTTCTCAGGCTCTTGCTTTACTCAATATTATCGACAGTCATCACAACATAAATAAATATAAGAAAATAAACTTTCAAATTCATTGGAATTTGAACCTCACAGTTTATCTGTTCTGTATGTGGGATTAGATAAATTATATCATGACATCAAAAATTAGAAAATAAAAATTTATCAGTCCCATTTTTTACTATGTTACTGAATACCTATTTATGGATTAATTATGATATATACTTTAAGACAAATACTCCAGGTTTATATGTTATCACACATTAGTTAGTATTTGTTTCAACTACATATCTTTGCATGCACTTATATATGAATCTGTGCAAAATATGTATATATATCTTCATATATTTTAATGAACAACATAACTTCCTGTTAATAAAAATCAAATGAAAGATGCATATTTCTTCATTTTAATTTTAGGTTGGTCAAATCAGAATACATCATCCATTTATTTAGCTCTCTGACATAATAAAAAGCTCTGACATGTTAAAGATACTTAGCAGATACTTTGTACCCAGACTTGGATAACAGCATTTCAGCTTGTGCCAAATGTTATTGCATTAAGTGTTTACAGCAACTAATGTGCCATCATTTCTCCCTCTCCAGAATAATCATACCATTTCTCTACTACTTGTCTTATGAAGAAAGTATTTGCAAGTTTCCTCCTTGTTTTGTTCTCTCCACATCCAAACACCTTTCAGAGATCAGGTAACTTGGAGTGTCTTGGTAGGCAGGGGACTGTCTTTCTTGTCTCTGAGAGGATGCTAGGAAACAAATGGCAATTGTTGCATGCTGTTTCTAAAAGATGGTTAATAGCAAAAATAATAACGTTTTGGCATATTAGCATGGTCTGGAAGTCATAAGTTCATATTAAATAGCATGATAAATTATCAGAGCTTCAAATATACTTAAGTGTCTCTACATATAATAACCTCAGTTAATTTATTAATCTAATATTTCAACCTGATTCGTCTATTTACTGTGTTTCAACAAAGAGTTGCTTTGTACTTCAGGGGACTTATGGCAATGTCTAGAGAATTTTTTTTAATCTTAACTTGTGTTAGGGGATTCTCTTGTCATTCAATGGGTAAAAGCCAAGATGCCAATAAATAATCTACAATTTATCTTTGGCTTTTTTACAAGAAAAAAATTATCTAGGCTAAAATGCAATAGTAGCAAAGTTTAGAAACCTTAACATATGTATTTGCAATTCACATTCAGAGGATATATTTTATAAAAATCTATATTCATAAATGAAAAGATCAAAAGAATGCTTTCAAGTAAATGTATCACTCAGATTTCATAATCATACTAAACGGGAAAACAAGTGCTGGGATTTCTCTTTTCAGTTTTTGCAATTCTATTAGATTTCTCTGGATTTGAAGTCAGTGAGTTGTTTGCTGCTAGTGTTCTTTTACTTTCTAAGCATAAGTTGTTTGCACCAGCCGCTAGTGAGAGCTATTCTCTCACCTTTATTGTATGGGATTCTTCTCCCTTAACTCATTTGCATCGGGTCCCCTAGAACTATGACTTCAAAGAACTCCCAAGTTACTAGCCCCTCTGGACAATTGAATTCATTGTGTATTTGCACATTGTAAGATATTACTGATGAATTAATGAAGATGCTGCATAATTGCACATGAAGTGTATTGCAGTACCTTGCTATTATTATGTATTTGATATTTGAAGCTACTAATCAGAAAAATTCTATTATTTGAAATAAAACTAGAAAATAATCCACTCATCCATCTGTAAGGCAATCTATGGCTTCTTCTTTCTTTTCTTTGTAATGTATCATTGTTACTTTCCTGATCAGCTCTAGCATCTGAAAGCATTTCATGGTGCTTTTTTCATGTGTGTAATATAATACAGTTTGAAGGGGACTGAAATATTATATGCTTCTGCACTGGGGAAGACGGGAGTTAGAGCAGCATAGCTCAATTTCTTTGTCTCCATCGTTTCGTTGTAGGTGTTAACTTGCCAAGGTATTTCTCAATTATGGCCCAGACGCTAACGGTTGTAACTCTCTTATTAGATAAGTATTTTTGAAGAGATTTAAAGAAAATCTCTCACTGGTAAATGTTTACCCAGTGTTTCATGTTTGATCTTTTTGGTACAATCTCTCTACTAAAGCTGGAATCTATTTTCAATGACTACATATGAATGCAGCCCACGTTCTGTGGGCTAACAGATGCCATCTGTAAAAGCATTTACTTTAAATTAGTGGAATAAGTAATCAAAAGGGCTTTGTACTTAATGCAAAACTTTTGGTGACTATTAAATGCTCATTAGAGGGTGTTTTTGCTGTACAACTGTCAAAATCAGCAGGACGTTTATGTTAGATTTCCTGCGTGGGTCAAGATTGAATATGATTTTACAACCTAAATAACATAAATGAATGCAGGTTATTTCAGCATCTCCAGATGTTTCTTAAACTCTCTCTGCCCCTAAACCCCAAACTTAGTGCCATTTCAAATTCTGCAATGGCATGTTACTGAAGATTTTTTAATGAAATAGTCAGCATGCTGAGGAATGTTTGATATATTTTCATATGCACATTTACAAATGAAGAAATGATATTATCAACAATGCTAAATATACTCCGACCCACATTTTATGGAAATACATTCCCTCAAGGAATAAGATAATATTAAATCAGCTTAACAAGGCACTTATTACAATAGCTAATTATCTAAATTTTTTAATTATCTTGTGATGGCTTACTTGGTAGTTTGTGTATGTGTTGCAATCTGATTGAATCTCTGGAAATATATTCTTATTATCACTTTGTTTTTAATTAAACATCCACTTGCTGTCTTGTTTAATCTGGAGAGATGCATCTCTTATTCTTAGCATTGTTGTTCATAGAGCACCATTTGTAGGAAAGATACTGTGTAATAAAATTGAATGCCCAACTTACTCCTGGTTTTTACACTCAAAATTAAATCATAGGCCTATACTAAGTGATCTTGATTTAAAAAAAAAAGATTAATTTGGTGACAATTCCTGCATCAGAGAAATGAGAAGAGGATATCGAAAAGATGAAGAAGTCACAGAGAATTTACTTCCAGGCAGAATCTCACTTAACCTAGTGGGCTGTGATGTGATAATTCCATAGAGAAAATTTTCAAAAGTGAACAAGCCAACCAAATTTGGAAAGAATACTTGTGGGCAATCTTAAAGGGAGAAACGTCTGAATTTTCAGAATGTCCAATTCCACTCTTCTTTTGAAAAACTTTACCATAATGTGTAAAAACCGTGCTTTCTAGAGCCTGCAGAATGATCATTCTTTTTCTGATCCACATCACAGTTGTCTCCTGTGGCTTAATAGTGCAAAGGGATTGAGAATGACCCAGGTGATTGCCCTTTCTTCTGGGTCAGCATAAAAAGCCTGATGTCCACCAGACAGTCTTTGCAGGCTAAATGGGGCTCCTACAAAAATAGTTTCTCAGGTACAAAACATTCAGGAAAGGTTTGAAGAACAGTTTGAAAACATATTGGAGTTTTATAACTGAAAATAAAAACAGAGAGATCATATAGTGTAGGTAACACAAAACAGTGAGATTCAACATGTACAGATTGTATATTTGCTGGGAATGGACTGAGAGCTACAGCTTTCATTGAATTTCATTATTAACTTTATTATTATGTATTTTAATATTATTTTAAACTATAATAACACTTTAGAAGTTTGATATGTATAGTATATGTCAATTCTTATTCCAGCAATAATTTTTACATGTGCCTGTCCAATAGAAGTTTTATTGAATAATTATAATACTTAAAAATATGATACATAAAAATGAGTCTTTCTCCCTCACCATCTATTGCGCACAATGTGTAAGTATGGTTTAACTGAGCATGCTTGACCCTAGGAGGAGAGACTGAAACAAGTGGTCCTGGGAGAGATAAAAGCTACACTGATATTCATGAAGGGAGAAGAAGTTGGTGGTAGGAAGGATGGATGGATTTCCTTTGTGGCAAAAAGAAAACTACAAGTGAGATTTTCTGCTTACAATGCATCTCCTATGGTCAAATAAGTTGAATTTTTCTATGTTTCCTTATCTGTAATAAATTAAAAAGCAAATTGGATACATTTTAGTCACCTTAATCTCTGAGGTCATTAGCACAGTGGACCAAACTATGTTCTCACCTTCTCATTGGTGATTCCCTCATGGAATACCTCACTAAAAGTATCCATTTGTTTTGTATTTAAGTAAACAGTTTATTAAAGAGAAAAACAAGGAGAGAGAGAGGGAAAAAGAAAGAGAAAGATAAAGAAAGGAACCCACAACATAGCATTTGTCTGTTTCTGTTACTATAAGCAACACTCAACACGAACATATTTAAAATTGGCACACTATTTCAAGTATTTGGATTATGATTATGATAAATTGTGTTTTGGGGGGGGCCTCTTGACTTAGGGAGATGTCCGTTATCCCAAGGTAGTAAACATCAGATCTTTGTAACATTTATAGTGCAGTGAATTGGAAAAAGCAGTTTTAAAGTGCACTCACTAGTTCCATGATCAACGGGGCTTGGTAGCTCCGGTGTCTAGAGGACCATAGTTTGCAGATAACTTCGCATTTGGATACTTACCCTTTCCTGCCTTTTCTCCATATATGGAAAGAAATTATTTACACAACAATATTAGGCATACTGTAGTTACAGACTTTGGTTACAGACTTGAATGTCTCACTAAAGGATCTCATTCCCCCTACTGAAAGACAACACACCATATGGTGGTTATATTCATTTATCTCTTTATTGGTTTATTGATTTGTAGTACTGGCATGTTCCTGTCAAGTACTGTATCTGCCATTTGAGCCTTGAACCTAGACCTTCAATGTATACTTTGTTTCTGAGATAGAATCTCACTAATTTTGCCCACTCTTTCTTCCATCTCATGGTCCTCTTTCTCTGCCTCCTCTACAGCCACAGATAAGGAAGCAAATCACCATTCCTTCTTGAAAATGGTGACATTTTTTTACTTAGTGGGAGCATGAGCCAAGTTTGTGTTGTCAATATTCCAAAGCATTCATAAATAATGTGGGTTTTTTTGCTTTTTTCTATTGAATAATTAAGCTCTAGGATCTCTCCTAAGATGATAGGACATTCATGATTCTTTGAAGTCCAGCGTCTCCTAGAATCAGATAATTCACTCCACTATTCGGTCAACTTTCCCTAAAGAACTGAATCATTTACTGCACCTCTTCCCTTGTGATTCCTCACGCAAACATAGTTAATACCCCCACAAGTCTGCCCAGGTTCTTCCGTTCTGTCATGGAGATATTAACATTCCTGGGCTCTAGTAAGAGGACTTCTATCCTAGACCTCTAAGGTAAAGACATAGCAAATGGTTTTAGTTCAAATTCAAGCCCACAAAAGCTCTTGTGTCCAGCGACTGTGTTTATCTCCAAAGTGTTCCTGTTCAAGAGGAGTTGTGCCTCTTGTACAGCATGGTCTTTCCATCTGTGATATATCATTCCCTAAGATGTGTTGCTTATTTTACTCCAACCTCTAGTCACATTGGAACATTAGACTTCTCTCTCTTCTCTTCTATGGGTCATTGTTTTTTGCCCTCAGCAGGTAAATGTACTTAACATGTCTCCTATTTCTACACTGAAAGGAAATGCCACTGCAGGTTAGGTTCAGGTCACATGGTGATGAATGTGACCTTCCTCACACCTGTCCTCCCGAAGCTTGTGATGTCATTGGTCCCCAGGACCATCACCAGGCTTGCCAGCGGAAGTTCTCTGTCACTGTTTAGGCTTGAAGAACTGAGCTTGCTGTCATATGTTTTTACTAAGGTCACGTTGTGTTAAATGGCTTAAGGCTGCATGGTTATCAGAGGATTGAGCAAAATTGTTTTTTTTATGCAATTGTTGAATATCCCTCAACCAGAAATTCATGTTGTCCATCTTATCCTTCTCCATGTATTGATTTCCACTCTTATACTTCTTGTGTCAGAAACAGTAAACATTATTAATGATTTTATGTTTAACTCTTGAACGAGTGGGAAGTTTATTGAAGCATTTCTGGTGCATCTCAAACTCCAGTGATGGTTTTGGAAGGTGGCACATGCTTGAATTGAGGTGGACCAAACAACTTCCACAGTAGAACAGCATGTTTGCTGGCAAACATCCATAGTAAATAAATGCTCCCTATCCAACATGTGTCAGAGGTATTCTCAGATGAAGGGTTTGCATATGTCCTATCAAGTGTATCTACTGAGAGTACTGAGTAACTATTGCCCATTTGAGCTTCTGGTCAAAATTTAAATTTTAGAAAAAAATCATACAGGACACCCTGTGCTCATAACTTTCTTAAATATCAAAGAAATTTTGGTTGAGATTGTTGGCATTAACACAGGTGATTTTTAAGGAAATGTCAGCATTTGGAAGATTATCATAACTAAAACAACTAATATTTTCCAAAGGATTGATGCATGCTGCTAAAATATCCTGCATGTGTAAAGGATCTATTTGAGGTTCAAGATGGATTTAGAAGACCCATAGATTAAACCAGAGATTTAATAGAGAACAAACATTTATTGACAAAGTTTTACATTCTACATTGCAACTAATCTTAAGACACTGCCATTAATGAGCTTCAAGTAAGGCATCAAAAAGGAATATCTACAGTCATGCAAAAAAGCCAACATTGTATCTGTGAGACCAGGTTTCGGGAGCAACATATTGAAGCAGAATGAAAGAATGAAAGCACATGGCCATATGAAAGCTCAGCTGGCTTCTATTAAGACAAACATTAAAGAGATTTGCAAAAATGTAAAACAATGCTCCTTTTCTATCTGAATATAAGTGTGTGTGTATCTGTGTGTGTTACTTATATTAACCTATAGCTGATAGACTATCACTTTAAATGACTATCGTTTTTAGTGATTCTCGTTGCATTTAGTAAAATAGTAAATATTGATAGATATAAATCCTGAAAAGAAAAGCTTTTTGAGGTTTTCAACACATGCTGAAAAGATAAGGAGGATCGAGGACCTATGGGTCTGGGGCCTGCTTGCTCTTCTGCCTGTAGAGCACATATTACTCCTTGTTGTTCTCTTAGCATCTTATATTGCTAGAAATCCCAGGTGTTTTTGTCTTGCAGTTGCTCAGATCCAACCTGTAGGCTTCTCCCTGTGTGTGTCTGTGTCTGAACATGGGATTGTTTGGGAGTGCACTTGTGCATCGGTGTTTGTCCCTCTTATCTTTTTCCTTTCTTTTTTCTTTTGTCGGCCATGGGGCCTGAACTCTGGTCCTGGGCACTGTCCCTGAGCTCTTCAGCTCAAGGTGAATACTTTACCACTTAAGCCATGGTACCACTTCCAGCCTTTTCTGCTTATGTGGGACTAAGGAATTGAACCCAGGGCCTCATGCATGCAAGTCAAGCACTCTACCACTGAGCCACCTTCCCAGCCCCTGTGCCTCTTCTCTTAAAAGGACACTAGTCACAGTGGATAAATGGTCCATTAATGGTCCAGGATAACATCTTTATATACATCTTAATTTCATCTTTAAACACTGTTTCCTAAAAAGATCACAATCCCAGGTATCAGGACTTAACATGCAGCAATGGATCTTACAAAAGCATTCAGTGGAGACTAGTATGTAGGTAAGATTTTTGAAGATACAGATCTGAGGCCAATTATTTGTATCTTAAATGGAATTCTTAGAAGAAAATAAATCAGAACTCAATGATTATTTTTTAAATACAATGGAGCAAAGCTGAAGTGCTGGCCTTTATTGAAGTCCTTTGTTATCTATTTGTCTACACAACTCAAGATAATGTTTCTTGTTCAAAAGTTCAAAATAGTATAAAGCTTCTAAGAGCAGCACCACACTACTATATACTTTCTTTTCTGAGTTTTTCTTTTCATTATTATCTTTAACAAAGCAGTTTATGAGTACACTATATCCTGATCAATGTTACCCCTTTCAACAGTCTCACTCATCCTTCCCCTACACCACCCTTCCCTCACAATTCTTTATTCTGTCGAATATATATTGAATTTTGGCTGTACTTTCCCCTTCTAATCTTTCATTTGTAATGGCAGCATGATAGCACACTGCAGTTTTGTTGTAAACTGATATCCTTTGGTCCGATCGATATATCTGTCTGATGTTCTGATGTGAAATGTAAAGTCTCAATTTGTTTTTTCCCCTCTAACAGTAAGCAGCTTGTAATTTTATGTAAGATGGTTTTGGATGATAATGGTACTATGAGTCATAAAGGAAGGAGACCCACTCACATTTTTCTAATCATAACTGGATGAGCCCTGGTAGGGATTCCTTGGTGATCTTTGTTTGCCGGAGTGTTAAGTACTCCTAGAAGACCACTGTCATGAGTTCTTAGCTGTCTGGTCTTTTAAGGTTGCCTGAAAGAGCTCAGCTATAAATAGACTTATTTATACTATTTATTGGATGTATCTATCACATAATAGTCTCTGGGTACATTTACAATTGTAATAAAAAAAGGCTATGCAATTCTCTCTTGGAAATTGCTGAGAAAGCCAAAAGCTCAAAGGAGATGCAAGAGTCTATAATTCAGCTTTCCCACTATCCCATGAAAATCTTCATATTTCAATTTAGATTGTCAGGGGTTTACATAGAGTAAAATTATCAAGTAAGAGTATATACTTTCAGCTTAGATGGGAAATGCACTTTCTTCAAAGTAATTCACAATACCATCCATTCTTTTGGGTTGGATGTTAGGTGGGGACCTTGGTTCCACAGTAAAAACTGTACATTCCCCATGACATGGCATCTTTGTGCTGTCTTCTTAGATTTCATTGAGATTAAGAAATGTGCCAAGCCCTGTGCAGACTTCCAGTGGTGACACCAGGATCCCTAGGAGACTTTTCCTCACAACTTTAAGTTCGCTGACCTCCTTTGAAGTGGCAAAAGAGAGCAATAGTAAGCATGTGTGTTTATGGAGTTGGTATAGGCAAGTTCGTCTGTAACTATTTAAATCAAATTGTGCATATCAGGACTGTGACAACCAAAGAACGCCAAAGCAAAATTCACTCCATTTCTGAATATGCATACATGGTGCTGCTAACAAAATATAACTAAACAGTTTTGTCAATTCATTCACTAGATCTCAGAATTTTGAATTCTGTACTAATTTTCTTTCCTTGAAATGGCCTTCCAGAGAATATGCTAATCCTATACCATCCTATGTCAAATGAAGCTGAGAAGATTAACTTACAATACTAAGGCATTGTGTGTGTAAGCAGAATCAAAATACTAGTGTTAAATATAATAAACCACGCTGGGAAGAAGACATCATTTCAAAATATTTAATTATTTCAATGAAATATTTTCTGCCTCATAATATCTGAACCTGTTTCCAGGTACTTAGACAAATGCAATGACTATGTGATAGCTTTTGCTCTCAGAGTTAAGTGCTGCATGGAGTGGAGAGGTGACTGTTAATTGAGGGACTGCAAAATGGAAGGAATGCAGAAGTAGGAAGATGAAGGGAACTCATTCAATTCCTGATCAAGGTAATAGTGAAAGTGAGGATTCAAATGTAGGATGGAAGACAGCCTGCCCATCAAGAGTGTCAATATAGTGCAAAAATGACCAAACTGCATGATATGCCTATGTCACAAGGCAGTCTATTATTGTGTGCAATTAATGTATGCTAACAAAATCCAAAGTTATACTGCATAACAAAGTGACAAATAAAAAGCTATTGCTCCATACACATATACACACATAGAAAACTGAAAGTTCCTTAACTAAATAATGTTTAAATTGAGTCTGAGAAAGGGATCAGGGCAGCAAGAAAGACAGTATGATGTTGGGTAGCTACACTTGGAATCTGTATGAAAGAGCTTTGTAGAGGCTTATTAACAAGCTCTCTCACTTGACTAAAGAAGAGCTTATAAGGAAATTTAGGATAGCCTGCTGTTTGGTATTATAAGTGGGACATCGAAATGCTGTGAGGAGCTGGAGAACTTGGAATTGCTGGCATGCACCTGTTTTCCAAATTATAGCACGAAGGCTAGGAACAGTGACATATTCCTGACACCACTCGCAACACAAAGCAAGACCATAGCTCAGACTGACATGGGCATAAGATGAAATCATCCTTTGAATGGGGCCAGAAGGAAAAGGGGGTTAAGGGTTAGAGGTATACAGTATACAGTACATTATCTGTCTAAGAAGCCCCTCAAGGCCTTGAGTTCAATCTCCAGTACTGCCAAAAAAAATGGGAAAGTAGCTCCAAAGTAGGAAGCAATGTTTAGCTAATAGCAGAACAAAAAAAGGAGAAAAGATAAAAAATCTCATCCCGACTACTTATATATGTAAACTGGTAAAATTATTGTGGAAACCAAAGTATTAGAAGAAAGAAAGAGAAGGCTCAGGGGTAAAATCATCTGAAGTATTTGTACTGAAGCAGGGTTGGGTCTTAATGTGGTGTGTCCAGCAGGCAGGAATTAATCAGGTACTGAAATCTCAGAAAAGATTTCCACATTATCTGAAAAGAACTGTTGATCTGACTTCATGAGATTCACGAAGATTGCCAGGTGAGATTTGAGAAAGGCTGGAACAGACAAGGACAGCTCTAGGACACGTGGTCAGGGAAGTAGAATGTAGGAAGGACACTGAGAAAAGTCTAAGAAGTTGCATGGAAACAGTGTGGGGACCAGAACACAGTGCATCAAACCGTGTCTAACCTGGAACCCAGCTTGCTTTGTATTCGGAAACAGTCCATATTGTTTTTCTGCTCTCCTGTTTAATAAGCATGCAAGCCATACTTGGATATTCCCAGAACATTTCTATTACCAACTATGTTTCATTGGATGGAGAGAATTATTTTTGCAGATAAAGTGACATTGAATCATTTTATGTTCTTGTCTACATAGTAACATTATTTCAGGGAATAACTTTCTCCAGGATACTTACATTTGTTGTTGTTGTTGTTGGTTGTGGGGCTTGAACACTGGGCCTGGGCGCTGTTCCACAGCTCTTCAGCTCAAGAATATACTCTGTCATTGGAACCACAGTGCCACTTCCAGTTTTCTGAGCGGTTTATTGGTGATAAGTGTCTCATGGACTTTCCTGCCCAGGCTGGCTTTGAACTGTGATCCTCAGATCTCAATGTCGTGAGTAGCTTGAGCCGCCAGCGCTCGGCTGACACTTGTAAAGTTGATTGTAGATAAACGTGATTCTGTTCAATGTCAGTGTTTATTGTAGAGGATTGGATGAACTAAATTGCTCTTCACTGAGCAACATACCAATCTGGAAGCAGAGTGCTCCAAGAATTTGGACAAGAGTTGCTTTTCTGTTCAGAGAATCATCAGGGCTTCAATGAAAGAAGCATCTGAAGTCTGGGCACATTCCTGTATTCTCATCGCCTTTTATGAAATTCTGTAGAGTCCTACCGCTGCATTTACAGAAGCACAAATACAGAAAGGAACTAGCCAAAGTGAGCTTGTTGAATATAGTCTCTAATTCCATTATAAATATATTCCATTCTTCTCTCTACATCTTTCTCTTCAGATTTCGCTTTAGGACAATACTGTTGTTAGATTTTAGTATCATAACTTCAACCTGGTGCTAAGCTTATTTAGAGACTTTATTCATATTTTATATGTTGTATTGTATTTTCTGCACTTTATATTTTATATACATTTGTTGCATACAACATTAAATTATTTTTTCAGAACTACTATAAATGGCTCCAACTATTTATTTTTCAGAGAAACCAAGTTTAAAGATTGCTTTCTTAGTATTTTCTAGCAATAATGTTTATTTTCCTAAGATTTTTGAGTTGCAATGAACTTGAAATTCTTAGAAATTATCAATTCCCTAAAGGAAAAAAAAAAACAAATCATAGCCCATTACAATCGAACTGCCATCAGAATGTGTGCTCATAGTTTTCTGTATCTGAGGCTTTTTTTCAAGGTCATTTTGTCATTCTCATGACCTCTCTGGTGAAAATAGGTTACCTTGTTATTCCAAGTATCAATTGCCACATCCTTGACCCACTCTTGATAGTATGGAATTGAATTCCACCTCCATTGAATGCCAACAATGAAGGATTCATTCAGCAGCCTGAAGATGGTGTCATGTGAAATGGAGAAGGGAAGCCTTTGCTTTCATTCTAATTAACAGCGAGGGAGAGATCTCCTATTCCTCTTCTTCTCATGGCCTGCAAAGGAACAACACTGAAATTGAATTCCCTCCCTGGCTGCACAAGCCTAACTCAAGCTCCATTCGCAGGTAAAAACGCAGTTTTGGAGCACAGAAGGCCAAATTTCAAGATGTCTTGGGTTGTTTACTAATCTGTTCCCCAGAGAAAACTCTTTCCCAGCAGCAATATTTTCCACTGGGGCAAGTTAAGATAGGGCACATAAGGAAAACAAGGACCCAGTGTCCCTAGAAAACAGAAGGCTGAACTTAGGGTTCAGGCTGGTGAGTTTCTACTTCTTAGGACAAGCAGACATACACATGATGATTTGCAATAGGAAGTGAAGCCATTGCTCAGTGTGAGATTTCCCACCTTGCTCCATGTGGGGAATGTGAGATTCAGTTCTTTGATGATCTCTTTTCAAGAACTCTAATCTCTACCAATCATATGCATGAATGTGGTGAGATTTATGATTATTATGATTTATGATATGGTGATATTTATGATTGCTTTTCTATTTTTTTAATTAATCCATTTTTATTGTGAAACTAGCATACAGAGGGGTTACAATTACATGAGCAAGGTAATGAATACATTTCTTATCAAGCATTGTTGCCTCCTTCTTTGTGTCCCCTTCCCATCCCTGCCCTTCCATCCCCTCCACTTCACCTTGCCAGTGTTGTAAAGTTCGTTTTTCAACCTAATGTCTTGTACATCTCATTGTTGCAATGGGTCCACCTGCATCCCTATTTAAACAACTTGTTTTTTCCCTTTCCCTTCCCAAATTATATCAACATCAAATACAGTGAAAATGTGCATCTTATTTAGTTGCAACTAAATTACAAATAAAATTTTATTTTGTTTTTTTTTTAGCCTCTCTCTGTTTCTCTGTTTCTGTTTCTCTGTTTCTCTGTTTTTCTGTTTCTCTCTCTCTCTGCCTCTCTGTCTCTTTCTGTCTCTCTGTCCCTCTCTTTCTCTCTCTCTGTCTCTCTCTCTTCTTTTAAAGTAGACTCCTCAGCATTTATCTTGTAGGCAGAGAGAATCTGATGGGGGCCACTCACTATTCCAGGCTGGTGATGCTCACAGAGATGACCACACCTGTCTTTGTAGCCTTGTGTGGGGAGGAGCGGGAGGGAGGAGGACAGAACTTAGAGCCCCAGGCTCTCTTCTCACTGGCTTGTCCTTAACTGCCCTTTCTATGGCAGCAGTTTGTTCACAGTTTTACAGATTAAGCAATTTTGCACCACTCCTTTTTTTAACCTATAAGAATATCATGTTATAAAATAAAATTAAATTAAAAAAGAATATCATATGCTCAATAAAACAATATGGATGAACTTCAGAACATTACATATAAGTAAAAGAAGTCTGACTCAAGAAACATCCCATACTCTATAATTGCAATGATATTAAATACCCCAAATAGATCGATCCATGCAGACTGAAAGCAGATCAGCAGCCTTGAGGGGTTATGGGAAGTAAGGAATTGGGAGAAACCATTTTATTGGCAAGGGGGTCTCATCTGGAAGAATAGAATTTCTTTGGGCCTAGAAATGGACAGGAGTCACAAACGATCATGAATACCACCAGATCATTCACTTCACAATAGATGGTGGAGTTCTGAAGTCTTTTTTGCCCATCCATTTTCTAAAAGAATTTTTTTGTGTGTGGAAAAATATGATGAAGCATAAGATGAACCATTTTAACATGAGTGATCCAGCGGTCTTTAATGTATTCACAGTGGTTTATAACCATGGGCCTCCTCAAGTCCAGAAGGATTTTTATTGATCCAAAATGAAAGCTTCTTGCTCATGAGTGGCTTCTTGAAGACTTGGGAGCTTTACCAAAAATGATACATGATATGATAGCAAATAGACATATGAAAATAATCATCAGATTAACTATCAGGGCAATGTGAAACATCAGTAAATGCCATTCTACACCCACTGCAATGTCTGAAATTAATATATATATATATATAATACTTTTCTAAAGAGGATATAAATGAACTGACACTATGATATTTTGTAGTGGGAGGAGTCTCAGTCACCTCAAATAGCTGCTGCTTGGTAATCTCTGGAAGATAAGAATTCAGCCAGTGTATGACCCATGGATTCCAGTCCTAATCATGTACCAATGTAAATGGAAACATATGTCCTGAAGAATGACTTGTTCTAGGAAGTTCATAGCAGCTGAATTCAAAAGAGATTCCACAAAGAACTAACCTAACTGTCCATCAATAGAAGAATGGCAACACTAAGCTGCCAAAGATCTCTGGTTGACCCACACCATGATTATGAGTCATGGATAAATATGGAGGCTGTTGAGTGTGAAACACTACAGAAACCAAACAAGAGTGCCTTCAGAGAGAGAAACTGGTGCAAATCACAATGCTTCCCTTTGTGTTTCATCCAAGGAAGGATGAGATTGTTCAGTTTCTTCATTTGAGTCTTAAATTGCAAGGATATAAATAATGTCCAACCCCTGGCAACAATGAGATGTACAAGATGTTATGTCAAAAATGAACTTTACAACTTTGGCGAGAGTGGGGATGTGGGGAGAGATGGTAAGGGGAAGCAAAGGAGGAGGCAACAATGCTTGGTAAGAAATGCACTCATTACCTTGCCCATGTAATTGTAATCCCTCTGTATGGTATTTTCACAATAAATAAATAAATAATGTCCAAAATTCATAAAACTGTTCCTATTTCTTATTTTTAATAAATGTAGATATTTTACCTTTGTATTATTTTCATGAATGTTTCAATGTAAATAACTTGTTATTCATGGTTATGAACAGTACTGTTTGAGCCATTTTTTCCTTCTGAAGCAGGTTTTTATGCCTGCAGTTGGAATATAAATGTTCTTCCTGTTTTTTTTATGCTCAAATTAGTATCATACCAAATGAGTGTCCGAACTCATTTGGCATGCTAATAGAAATACACCTGCCGATTTTCCATCATATGACATAATTTACCAAAGTGCCACCTGGGAGACAACATATTGTACAGCTTCAATTTAAAAACTTTATGAATATTAAAAGCAAAGCTCCTGCTCCTTGAATGTTCATGGTTTCCCATTCTATTCCCCACGCCTAACCCAGGTGTTGATTTAAAATTCAGTGGCACAAAATGATTATCTATCATTCTAAATTATCTCATATTCTTTCAAATCTTGATGTATCTAAGACAGAAGCCTGGGAAGCATATCCTTTCCATTGACCATATAGAACATTCTGTCATTAAAGGCTGAGGCTTCATCACTTGGAATTTCACTCTAAACAAAGATTCATAAGTGAACATCTCAGCAGCTGTCTTGTCAGGTTTATGAAAGGGAAAAAAATTAAATCTACTATATTTATTCTAAGCTTCCTCTGTAATGGATCTCACATGAGAGCTTAATTTTATTTTCTGTCTTTATCAGAAAGAAGGCCTACCAAAGACAGGCATATAAGTAATTCTGTGAACCATCACACAGATGGTGGTTAATAATAAGAGATTGTGATGAGAATCTGTTCCTCTAACAAGCAAAGAGAAATGGCATTCGACTCCCCTTTACAGAAATGAACATTTCTCTTGCTGGTTATATGTGGTGTCTTTTTCATTTTAACAATACAGAGATCTGTCACGGATAATAACCATTATTGGGTGGTCATGAAACAACTTCTAATCAGTCATATTCTTTACCTGTGTACAGGAAGATGATAGATAGATAGATAATAGATCAAAGATAGATATAATCAGATGGATTGATATGTAAAGTGTACAGAAGAGTTAAGGAACAGTGGAAATGAGCTGTTTTTGGAATATATATATATATATAATTTTAATGTTTTTTAAAGAGATAAAATCATTGCCCTTTCAGTATATTTCAACTTCATTTTCTTTGCTCCTATTAAAATATTAGAAATTGGAAGTGGTGCTGTGGCTCAAGTGGTAGAGTGCTTGTATTGAACTGAAAAGCTCAGGGACAGCTCCCAGGCCCAGAGTTCAAGCCCCACGACCAACCAATATATATATATATATATATATATATATATATAAAATATTAGAAGTACAAAATTATTATTTCAAATATGATTGTAAATCCTTTAAACAACTAATTTACAATCTAACAAAATGAATACTAGGATGTGGTTAATGGAGGAATCAGAGGCAGAATCCAGGCAAGGAAAAGGGTAGACAAATGAAGAGAGGAAAGATGGGAGAATGTAGCTATAATAAGTAGGAAAATTGAGGAGAAAGTTGAGTTTAATAGATTAAGGTTGGTGTTATTGACCAAGATATATCATACTCATAAACTGATAGATATTGAATTAAAACCCTTTTGTATGGCTAGATAAATATGGTAAAATTATAATATAGTGAATAAACAAATGAATAAATGTAATTTTTCAGACTCTGACACTTTCCAGACACTTGAGATTAATTTTGCATAAGAATATCAGTTTATTTATAATGAAATGGATGGTTATTTGGTTTCTTGTAAATCTTAAAATGAGATCAAATTAATCAAAAGCTAATCAACAAATAAATTTTTAAATGCCTTTTCCATAACTTAGGCTATAACTGGACTAAGATGATAAAAGCTCCCTAACTTAAACAACAGAAAGATTTAGAGATATTTTTTAATATTTAATAATTTAAATATCCTAACAATATTAAGACATCTTTATGACTGATAATTATTAGGCAAAAAGTTATTGTTAGTTATAGCAGCAAGGTTATAAAAGTTATTTCATTATTGAATTTATATCTTTCTCTTGTATAGATACACTTGAAACATTCTGTATTTTGAAATAAAACCAGAAACATAAGAACACAACACTGAGATTCTATCTTAACTACTCAGCAGGGCCATCTTCACAAATATGAACAACAGCAAATAAGAGTAAGGATGTGTGTGAGAGAGAAATGCTAATGTACTATTAGTGAAAACGTGAGTTAGTTCAATCACTGCAGATGTCAGCATGAAAATTCTTCCAAAAACTCAGAAACAGAACTGCTTTATAATCCCCCAATGCTACTCTTTTTCTAAAAGGATATAAGCCAAGATATAAAATGACCCCTATACATTACATATTGCAACTTTATTCTCAAAGCCACGTTAAGCAAAAGCCTCGGTACTTTTCAGTCAACAAATAGCCAAGAAAATGCATGTATATGTATATATCACTTGATGCATAAATATTATAAAACAAATACTTGTATAATTAATTGTTCCATAGGTTGAAATACTGTTATTATTAAACAAGTATAACACAGAAATTGAAAGATTTCCAAAGGAGAATAAAATAATTTGTTGATATATATTTCATATTTCACACTTAGATTGCTATTGTGCATAATTGCTTGCCACTTATGTTCTTCTTTAAATTGCTGAATTGGTGAGCATTCCAATTGTTATAATTTACTATGTTAATTCTGTCCCCGAGTAAAGACATCTCAAAATTAGAAAGAAGAAAGTAGAGTAAATCAGTGCAATTTCATTATAATTAAATAGTGTTGTAAAATTATGTATCACTCATTGTTCCAATGGTAATTTGGGCTCTTGATGTCAAACCATTCATTATTTTGTGAGTTGTCTTGTACATAGCCGTAATCTGCCTTTGTAGTAAATATCTTCATAGCTTGATCCAAGTTCCCAAAGAGCAACATTGACACTTGTGGCAAACCATTCATTTAAGAGAATCATTGAAAAAGTACAGGGTTATATAATTCTTTAACTCAGAAAACCAAAAGTCTTTGAGAGATGGCTGGTACAAAAGGAATTTTGGCTAGTCAAATTAGTGAATTTATGACCAAGCATTTGAATTACTTTGAATACTCTGATATAATTTTCATACTAAAGCCAATAGAAGGGATCAAAAACAAATCTCAAAGTGTTAGGAACAATAGTGACCATTCAAATGATAATCAAATAATTGTACAAGTTAATGACTATAGGCAGTGTTATTCATGATCTTTGTTTATTGCTGCGTCTGTTTGGATGTTGTAATTTTTGGACTATAAGTATGAAATGAAACTAGAAGATACTAATTTTGACTGTGTGTCTGCAATCATATTTTGACTTTATTTTTAAAGTATCAAAACTATGTATATTAAATAGGTTATCACCACTTTTCTAAATTATCCAAACAGTAATTATCCCAAAATACTAAACTTAATGAAACACCTGGTGTCTTTAAGAGATTTAAATAATTTACCAAGACTTTTATCAATAATTCAAGTCATTCTAAGAGCAGAAATTTTCTTACTTGTTAAGATTTATTTATGTTAAATATGGCGTTAACTTTTAAGTACTTTTAAGGTGGCAAACAGATGATGTTGAAGTCCTACCAATGTTTTAGGTTAAGAAATAATTAGCAAAGGTATCTTTACCAGTGTGATTCATATGAAGACAAAATGAAATTCCAAGCGTCATCATTCTTTCATTTATCTTTATATGAAAGCTTTTGGAAATAATTAAATGTACAAATAGAAAAGTCATTCTCGTAATTTTTCAGGGATGCATTTCTGGTTCACATCAAAGCATTTTGGTATCACGTTCATGTTTGTAGTGTGAGTAAGGATAGAATTAGAGAATTTCCTCTTGGGAATAACATGAACTCTGGATGAGGACCATGTCTGCCTTTTCCTTAAATGCAGATTTAATTTTACCTTTCTTTGCACTGTATTATTTTAATATTTTCTTTCAGTAGTTGTCCAAAGGGGTTTCAATTCAGCATGTCAGTTTGTAAGTGCCAATCGTGATCAGTGTCATCTGGTTTAGCACTCTATCCTATCTGCCCCAAACTTCCCTGAACTTACTCTTCCCCTGAACTTACCAGGTTTCATTTTCACAGGACATGAACAATTGTGGATACATTCACACAGCCTTTCTTTCTTCTCCTTTGCCACACCTGATAGACCTGGGCCACTGCTTTGGACCTCCTCACCACCACTTCAACCAACCCATCATTAACATTCATGTAGGAATATCAGCCCTCCAAATGACAGGCTTCACAAGCAGAAAAGAATAACTTCCTGTGGTTGCCTTGCTTTGGGAAATAGAAGATTATATGAAAAGGAGTTTCTTTCAAGGAAACTAAGAAATGAGTTCTTTTGAGATGAGAACAAAACTGCTAAACCATTGTCCAAACATTAACAATTCAAAGTATGTAAAGAATTCAGACTTCACATTTTCAGACATGCTGTAATAAACATATGGAACCCATTGGGGAAAAATGACCATCAAAGCGAATAAATAAATGAGCTTAAGCAGTAGATGCTTGTACATCAGGGAAAGGATTAAAGCATACATGGCCAGTGATTGTGGGGAAAGATACGATTGGACAGCCTCTTTGAGCTACATGCTATTTTCAGGTCATCCATCTAAAATATAAACCTGTACTTTTAATTAAAATATGCCTCCTAAAGCCAGAGCATATGTCGTACCATGCTTAGAAGTAAGCTCACCCTAGCCTAGGGCATAATTGATGTAGGTAGTTCAAGTCTTTGGCTTATTAATGAAAAACATACCTGCAATACTGGAAAAGGAATAAGAAGCAATTTCTCTATCAGTTATGCCTGGCATTGATCTTATGTGAAACTTAGTGTCTTGTCAAAGAAATGAAGTTTGTGGGTTAGTTGATCATTAAGTATGCCAATGGATAATGTTACTGGATATATATGGAATATTTTAGCAAGCCCACTTAGTAAATTAAGTGTGGGTCCTTCTGGAAAATGAATTCAAGTCTGAGCCACCTGGATTCTCTTTTGTACTTTATGCTTCTCCAAGCTCTATCCCCCACAGGGATGCTCTAAGCAGATATTTTCTTTTTTTAAAAATTAAAAATATTTACATCATCTTTAAGTAGTTGTAGACAGGAGCTGCCATTCAACAAAGCAATATCTTCTTTGCAGCTCCCTTCCTTCTTGGAACGTATCTCCTCTTTCTCTGTCAGTATAAAAGTAGAGTGTTTATTTTAATGCATATTGACTGGTCTATGTCCTTGACTCCATTTTTGCAGGTACTTGGTAAAAGCACAAACCTGTGTGTTGACCTTTGTCTATGGTTCAAAGGCTGTGCCAAGTACAATGAATACTCTGGCTCCTTTAATGCTTATAAAAAGTCTGATTGTTTGTAATGTGACTATTATGGTTTGAATTATCTCTGTCAACTAATATGTTCAAGTTCTCTTCCACAGACCATCAGCATGTGATTGTATTTAGAAAATGGAGGCATGGGAGTAACGGAAGTGGAGGCACTCCAGCTAAAGCCGGAGCTGGTCTGGCTACAAGCAGAGGGAAGTAGCCACTTGAAGTGCATACCATGAGAAGCTCTTCTAAAGAAGCCATGGGCTTGTGAGACATGACCACTTACTCATCACTCTCAGGGAGCACTTCCTGCTCTCAGAAGCCCTTGACACAAGGTATCCAATGTCTTGTTCATGATCTAGAGTGAAATATGTGGAAGTATGTGTGGAGGATACAGAATAAACCAATTTAAAATCCTCTTCTTATCTCCTCCGTGATCCTTTTTCCTGGATTGATGGTCCCTTTCTTAGGGTAATGCCCTGCTAAGAAAATGCTTGGCTTACTTCTCAGGGTGTGTCTGACACACAGCTCGTCACACAAGTCAGGACTTAGGGACACTGCAATCTTCTACAAGAAAAATCTATGTGTCGATCCACCCATACATTTCCAAGTCCCTGATTAGTTTCCTACCACCTGTCTCTAACGAATCCCTTTGGTTCTCTAGGAACAAAGATCTGCATTTAGAAAGCATAATTTCTGGATGCTGTTCATACCAGTTCTAATTCCAGTGCAGTCATTACAACATGGGATACAATTTCTCAGTAGATTTTACATCTCAGTATTATCCATTTAAGTCTTATCAGGTTTGTCAGCAAGCTTCTCAGAAAGTCATGTGGGAGGTACAAGGTTAAAGCAGGTATTCTACCAACCTTTGATTACTAGATTCAAACATCTAGCTCTTAAATAATAGTCTTTAATCAATTCACTGTCCAATCGCATGCTTTTTCTCAACTGTATGGAAGTACCTACCCTCCCCCAGTGATTTTTCTTCCCAGTGGGTAAGGTTTCTTCCGAAGGTAGACAGCTCCTCTTAGATTACAGTGGACTTAAGGATAGTGTGGAGTAGACTGTGTTCACCACTCATCTCTGTTGTCAGGACTCAGAAAACTGTTCTCCACTAAGGAGACAACCAGGGTGGAACTGATGGCAGCTTTGTCCCAATGGGTGTCTCTTGTACTGAAGATTTCTTGTGATTCCCCAAACTCATGAGAATATGTCCTTACTGCAATGATTTCCATCACCTCTGGCCACATAACCTACTGTCTAACCACTAGCATTGGTGCCTATTGAGCTTGCCCTCGACTTGCAAGAAGTTCTCACCCATCTTCGAGCCATTTGTATTCACTGTGACTCTCTCATCACTTCGAAGTTTGATAAGCGCTCCGTTGCTCGAGACCTCTTTGGTCCTCAGACAACTTTGCTCCTATTATGGTCCAGTCTTCCAACTCCGCACTTCCTGCCAGTCACGATGACAACATTATCCATGCCAGTTCTCATGCCCAGGCTTTCTGCAAGTATCACCTGACTCCAGGAATATATAGCTACTGTTACAGAGATGCCTAAAGGCATGCTGAATCCTGGCAGCAGGAGAGAGGACTCCAGGGAATTCTCTAACAGAATTCTGTTGTCTTGCTCTATGACATGAACATGAAAGCAATATCATAACTAGGGAAAAATATTGATCTCAAACCTTTTGTTTAGGAAAACACTAGCCATTACATTCCCCAGTGTCCGGCCACTAGAAAATTGAGCCCTGAAAGGGTAATGCCTTCTGGGTAGGTTGGAGGCCTATGACTCAGCCTTACAGCAGGAGAATACCCTCAAGGTCATGAAAGTCAAGCCAGATTTTCTGAACTTAATGCTTTTTACATGGGAAGTTGAGTTTTAAAGCATTTGATAAATATAAGCTCATCATCTTACCACCAAAACAGTCAACCTATTTGCTTCTACAATGATATACTTTTACCCATGCTCCTGTTACTCAAAACTCTAATAGCTCTACCTCTCCCGGTAGCTGGCTAGTCATTCCTCTTTTAGATAGATTGTCCCCCAACCCACAAATTCGAATGGCATTTTCTTTGTGATTTTACAGGTTTTACCTCAATGCCTCTACCCCTTCCTCTCCATCAGATCCTTCTCGTTAGCTCACACATAACAAAATACCATTGAGACTGAAATGAGAAAGACCTTCTGCATGCCCTTTCTCAGCCCAGCATGCCAGTGACTCTGTCTAGCCACCATCTTCCTGTTTGCATTCTCCCTGAACACCGTCTTCTCAAGGTCTCGCCAGAGTCCACCATATCACCCAGGTGTGCTGTGACCTTTGCTTTAGTCTTATTTTGAAGACATTCATTCAAAACCACATCTTCATTTCTTCTTTGCAATGCCAGCACGTTGCTTTTGTTTACCTGCCATGTTGGCCCCTCACAAAGCTCTCTTCTGTCCACTCCTGCCTCCTCCCTGACATCTTCTCCCTCTGAATGACATTCATGTGGACTGGATTCTTCCAGTACATATATTCAAGTTTCTGTTTAACTATTACTTCTAAACCCAAACTCCAAAATCACACATCTACTTCTTGTAAGTATAAATAATCTAATAGGTTTCTCAGTTTCAACACAATGAAAACAACTCTTTATTTTTTACAGTTCCAAAATTGTTTCCCTTCAGATTTTTATATTTCCATAAGTGAAACCAACAATTGTTCAAATAAAAAATCAGCACTTTGGGCCTGACTTACTTCGCTTAATATAATTTTTTCCAAGTCTTTCCATTTCCTAACAAATGAGGCAATGTCATTCTTTCTGATGGAGGCATAGAATTCCATTGTGTATATAAACCACATTTTCTTGATCCATTCATTTAATAAGGGGCATCTGGTTTGGTTCCATATCTTAGCTATGGTAAATAATGCTGCAATAAACATAGTTGTGCTGGTAGCTTTAGTATGGTCTTGTTTGTGATCATTTGGGTAAATGCCCAAAAGTGGGATTGCTGGGTCATAGGGGAGCTCTCTCTGTATAGTATTTTCACAATAATTTTTAATTAAAAAAATTAAAAAATAAACTATATAATAGAGGAAAATTTACCTGATAAGATAATATAAGCCAACTGACCAAAATGTATGATCTTGTATCAGACCAAACCAATAAACCTTTCCTCATTTCAAATGTAAAAAAAAAAGCTAACACAGAAGTCTAGTCCTTCTAACAACGTAGAGTATATTAAAATGTGCTTCATTATAAAAAAGATCAGCACTTCAGAAAAACTCATCTTTTCTTGCTCCAAAATTAGAACTGTTGATATATATATATATACATATATATGTATATATATATACATATATATATATATATATATATATATACATATATAATCTGTCTCACTATAACGTATTTTGCAGCTCTCACATAAAGGCAATATGAACATTTAAAACACAACGTATGTTACATTAGAAATAATTTATTGGGCATGGGCTCTCAAAATGTGCTTCCTTAAATATGACTATATATCATTAAATAGATGCACAGGCATATAGGTGTTCAATCACATATAGTATTCACATGCACACTGAATACATTCATTATTATTTGCATAATCAAATTGAGCTATTTGTTCATATCTACATAAAATAATAGTTTACCTGAATATTGTCTTATTTCCATATATGGCTATTGCATATTTGTTCAATCCTTTTGAATGCAAAATTTAATCCAAATGCTGCACTCATCATGGACATAAGAGAGTTAATTCTCATGGTGACCTCGCTACCCACATTTCTCATGGTGAACTTTCTACCCACAGTTCTCCCAGTGACCTAGCAAGGTCTTCAACTGTATCCTCCAAAGTCCTGAAAACTGGGCCACATATGGCCATCCAGGACTGATGCTGATCCTGGAAATTAAATCTTCAGCCCCGAGTATAAGTTGCTTAAGAAATTATCTTCTTCCTTGTTCCATGAAAGTAAGTCCTCATGATCCTCATGATCAATAGCATGTATAATGTGTTGACCATATTAGTTTCTACTTATGTCAAAATAGAATGCTCCTTTATAATAATACCTTGCTCTTGCCATGTAATGTGGCTCCCAAGGCAATGTCACACTCCTGTATGTCACGTCCTTGTCTCCCTATTTCCCATTCTTTAGGTCTTTTCTGAGTGTTCTGAGCAAGCATTGATTGAGGTTGTTCCAGGCCAGATGGTTTCCTTAACACAACACTTTGTGGTTCATTAAAACCTGCCCTGAATGTGAAAGTCATTGTGGTCTTAAATCCAAGGTGACAGTGACTTTCGAGCTGAAGAATGCTTTAGAGACAACATGACTTTTTAGTTAGTGAAGTAAAACTCAACAACACAGAGGCAGTTGACACTGTTCGTGGTAGACATTCCTGCTGTACAATTGCTCAGATACTTACCTCACTAATAATGTGTGCACAGATGTTTACTATTACCCACTCAGAGCAGGGCTGTGTCGGGGTGAGAGGCATCACAAATAAGAGACAGAGGCCCTATCTGCCCTCAGGGAACCTGAAGACCAACAGTGGAAACAAGCAGTCAATGCATTATTAACATGATTATTTGAGTAAATATATAAAGGAAACTGTAGAGAAAATGCATTTCATTAGAGTGGGTTCATTCATCTGAAAGACATAACCTACCCTAAATAATCAGAACAGCAGCTTCAGATAATCAGAACAGTAGGTTCATGACTTCCACCCAGTGCTTCCAGCACTGATTTTTAGTAGACCTGTGCTTATCAGCAACCACTTAACATATACAAACTCAGCTTCTCCTTCTTCAAAGCAACAATTACAAAAACAAGTCCATATATCTGGGACTGAGTAGAGAATATGGTAAAGACTGAGGGAATAGGTCAATAAAGGGGCAAAGAAATTTGATGCATTTTTGGGAAATCAGGTGTTGTTCCATTCAGAGCTACAACGACATTCTGTATGGAAAAGTATCTTTCAGCCTAAGCTTTGCCTGAGTGATTCCTTCTATGAAGCAGTTCTTTGTTGGAGACAGAGAGAAAATGACTCTTGGTTGCCAGTGGAATAACCACCATTGCCTCAAACAAGTCAAGACAAACAAATCATGAGGAACAGACTCATAAACATCTGGTTTATACAAATGACACATTTCCACTTATATGAACTTATCAGATTAAAAAGAATATGTAAATCTACAGGTATATTAAAACTATTCTGGAACCTAAGCTGAGCTAAAGCTTGGGAGAATGACACTCGAAGACCCAAGTCACCTGGACGACTGTGAGAATCACCTTATAAAGCTAAATCCACCCATAGAATTTTCCATTGAACAGAAGGCTTCAAATCACCTTTGGAGTGTCATGACAAAATTTTTTCTTTCTATCAAAGAAAAGAATAGCATTTTAGAGTAATGAGATTCATGGTTGATTCCTGTCTTATCAAACATACCAGGTCAATGAAGGGAATTATCTTCTTACCTGGACCCTATTATGGAAATACAAATTTAAAGAGGAAGACCTAGTGTGGGCATAAAGGAATCATTACACAGTACCTCCGGACAATTTCCAGGCTGAACTAAATATGGTCCTTGAGTTCTACCCATTAGACATGTCATGCATACAAACCCATGCTTTGAACAACTCTGCCTGTGATCATGTTCTTCTACTAGCCCTCTATTGAACCCTCTGAGCATGAAGAATTCTATAACTATACTTATTAACTTAGTATCATCACCATCTTTGTATCTGTAACATATCTCTGCCATTATCTTCAGGTTGACCCTCTTTCTTAGTCACTTTGGAACTTACAGTTATTATGTGAAGTGTAGTGTGTCATCTGATCATCATTAATAGTTGTAACCAAAGATTTAAATAGAATAAGAGAACTTATTGTTGTTAATTACCAAGAATACTAAGTGAAAGCAAAAGTACTGACAATATTTACTTAGATTGTAAAGTGTCAGTTTGTAAATAAATTTTGTTCTTGTTGAAAGACAAAACAGTTTCTTATGAAATATATCCATTTTAATAAGAAATGTTGCATATTTAATGATGGACACAATGTTAGACACACCAATACATTTATACAATAAAAAGAAAAGAGAACCTGGTAAATAGTAAGACTTCTGTGTAGAAGTAAGCATGCTCAGCCGGGTGGCTGTGGCTCACGCCTATAATCCTAGCTACTCAAGAGGCTGAGATCTGAGGATCATGGTTCAAAGCTAGCCCAGGCAGGAAAGTCTAGGAGACTCTTATCTCCAATTAATGATCAGAAAACTGGAAGTGGTGCTGTGGTTCAAGTGGTAGAGCGCTAGTCTTAAGATGAAGAGCTGAGGAACAGTGCTCAGGCCCAGAATTAAAGCCATGTTACCTACAAAAAAAAAAAAAAGGATGAGAAGGGGAAAGAAAGAGGAGGCAACAACGCTTGATAAGAAATGTACTCGTTATCTTGCCCATGTAATTGTAACTCCTTTGTACGGTATTCTCACAATAAAAAAAATAAAATAAAAAAGTAAGTGTGCTTTATTAAGGCTTCATTTCTTCAGAGCCATTTTTAGTTCCTTGTGAAACGGATTGCCCAGATACTACATTGTCAAATATTTGCACGGTCTTTTCTATTGTCAGCTTCTCTGATCAGAGTGGTGCTTCAAGCATTCATTGGAGCATAACCATCACCCAAATTTCATCATGTGCATTTGGGCCCACTCTAGGTATTTATTTTATAAGCTTTGACTCCAAAATATAATGATTTAATTCAATGTTCTTCTCATAAAGCATTTACACTTGCTTCTGCCAAAACCTCTGCTTCAACTATATATACACTCCCCCAAACCCTGAAAAGTAGTGATTTTTTCTATGCCTCTATTTCTTCACCTTTTCTGGCATGCCATGTAGTTGAGATAATAAGGTAGAGCCTTTTCATATTGACAACATTTCCTGGGTGACTCATCTCCTCACCCATATTGATTATACCAAGACAATTTCCAACATTATTCCTATTAACATTTTATATTTTATATTTTCATTTTAGATGTCTGGAGGGAACAAATTCTATCTATCTATCTATCTATCTATCTATCTATCTATCTATCTATCTATCTATCTATCTATCTATCTATCTATCTATCTATCTATCTACCTATCTATCTACCTACCTACCTACCTACCTATCATCTATCTGTAGACATAGACTTGTTTGCATGTAGATATTTAGTTGTCCTAACACCATCTGTTGAAGTCTATCTTTTCTCCAGTATTTGCTCACTGATTTTTTATTAGAGATCAGCTGAGAACATCTATGGTATTCTACTTTGGGGTACTGTTCTATGGATCTGTCTATCTGATGACCAGTAACATAGTGTCTGAATTGCTGAGAGTTTATAGTAAGACTTCAAGCTGGATAGTGTCAGAACTCCAGTTTTGTTCTTTCCATTATTATGCTATGATTAGCGGTAAGGGAATATATATAAGATAAAAGTTAATGATGCCTGAAATCTAGTTTTAGGAAAGTAGTAATGGAGTCCTAGTAGAGGTGAGGACTAGGAAGAGATAAAGCCTAAATACAGCCTTCCAGTTAGGAAATAATTCACATTTACAAGTGTTAGAGAGGGAGAGTATGGTAAAACTGAGACACTGAAGAAAGGATGGTGATTAAGAGCTTTTATGAGGGCAATAGGGTTTCTTTTCTATTTTCTCTGATTTCCCATTTCCTTACCTGACTCCTGTCTCCTTCTTTTCCTATTTTACTCTTCATCTTTCTTTTGTTTCACGTAGTGGAATTTAAAGTAAATAATAATAATAGGAGGTAAAATTGAGACTTTGGGATTGTGGAAGGAGATGAAAAGTGTGTAGAGGAGAAAGAGCAGAGTATAAAAAAAACAAAGAATGACTAGGAAAGCTCATTGAGTACCTCTTAGAAGACAGAGAGCATCAGCTTCCCTCTCATGAGCAATACATGTGCCATGTTTTTGACACATGTACACAGCTGGATTATTTGTCTTGATTATTGTTTGATAATTTTGTCCAGTTGCAAATTCCCTTCTCTATGTACCTTGAATAAAGCAGAAATTGCTGGAAGTTCTTCGAGCAAGTAGCAGGCAGTTCTATGGGTACTCTGTTTTTACAAGTCCCTTCCCTAGCCTATCATAGAGCTGTGATTGGCAGGAGCCCTCTAACATTTGCAGGATATGCATTTTGTTCAGACTCCATGATGAGCAAATACACATGTGATGTGGCTCGGTGAGATCCTGAGTCTTTCTGGTATTGACCTGAGTCTTTCTGGTATTTCTATCAACTGCTGAAGTTCCTGGCAAAGAAGCATGTTAGGAATAATTGTGAATCAACAGCTACTAGCATTTCAGTACACAGGATTTATTAAACACAGCTGAATTTGAGGTCCTGCTTTGTGGGCTACGGAAAAAGCAGAATACATTCACTGATGTTAATTCCACATAAGAAAGAAAGCTTAAGAAAAATGCCACTCAAATGTGATCATAAGAACAATTCAATCAGATGATGGTAGCATACCTATGTGATTAAAATTCTAGGAGAATATTTAAGTGTGAAATTTGAGCCATGTTTAGAAACAGCCTGTATAATGAAATACGAAATGCCTATATGCCAATTGTTCATATGAAATATCATAAGAGGAAATAAATAAGATGGGTGGATGTGCACGTAGTATTTTATATAGCCAGGAAAAGACTCAGGAAGGGAGGGATTCATAAAAAAGGAAGTAAAAAAAACGAGTAAAACGTCCATGCATTGGTAGAGTAAAATTAAGCATTCCCCAACATTGATGAACTTTGATTCCTACTCTTATGTACAGAATTTTCTAACAGTGAATGCATCTTAGGTTTTTTTTTAATAAGGAAGATGTAAACAGTAGAGGCTAACTTCTGAATAAGACAGGATTAATATTTTAGAGTGATTAGAGTAATAATTACTATAGTGGAAATGTTCAATATGTATTATGACTAGTAATCATCTCTGGCCTTCTGCCTGGAACCTTCTGTTGACCTTCTCCCTTGTATCTAATTCATATGAAGCATTGAATCTGAGTGACAACGATGAAACTAAAGAGTTTGCTTCATGCTATTGCATTGCGTAAGTCTTCAATTGGATTTTAATGTCCAAAATAATGTCCAGTTTCCTTGTAGTTTGACTCTTTCCAAACTTCCTACTTTGAGATTTTAATATATTATACTTTAATCCTTTGAACTTATATATAGTTAGCCAAGACAAGGTCCTCGTTATGTCCATCTTTTGCACATTAGGAATCTGTACAGATAATCTCCATTTATGGGGGTTTGCATTATGGGAAGGCCTCCCCGGTATTTCAGATCCAGGTCAAATCTCACCATTCAGCCTCAGTTCATTTACTAGCAGGTAGAATGAAAAACACTTCTGCATGCAGTGATTTACTTGGAAGTAAGTGTGCATCTGCACCTCAGGCAGGGGTCCAAGTTGGGTATCCTGTGCTCTTCTCTCTGTCCACTCTCTATGACTGTCTGAATTTTGGCAAAATGTCTTATTCTTATTATGCCCAAAAGACCTTGGAACACAGGACACATCCAGTGGGATTTTTGTTAGACTGAGTCACCAAACATTTAGAACATTCTTAAAATTTTCATGGTATAGAATTTTATTTTCCTATCTTGCAGTATAATTCCTTTACTTTCAATAAGATCAGAAATGATATGGAGAGAGGTAACCTTGAAAAAATAGTTTTACTAATATGCATCATGAAATTGTATTATCTTTAATATATATATATATATATATATATATATTTCCATTGGATGAATCTGTGCAGTAACTGGTCATCTTTGGTGAAGTCAGAATTTTTATTAAAATTCTAACTAGGTAAGGCAAACTGTCCCATGAAAACTACAATTTAATGGAAGTAGATGCCTGGAAGAGGCCATCTATGCCATTGCTAGACCTAGGAGGGTCAATCGGGAGATGTTAGAAAAGTACTACATTTAATTGGGCACCAGTCCAGGTTGTGATATTTTGAGTGAATTATGCAGCAAGACTAGAGCGTTAGTGCAGTGTGAGTTTCAGAATAAATGATTAAAAATGAAGTAAAATAACTCAGGTTGTCATAATCTGTTTTTCCTGTGATGAAAGCAGATAGCCACAATATGAAGGAGTTGGCAAAAGTGTTGAAACAGAAGCTCATCTGAGATGGATTGTATTCTGAGCTTCGTTTCTGAAAATGTTGCCATAATTCAGGGTATCTTGATGCAGGAGACAGCTGGAATTGATAATAGCATTTCTCAAGGCTGTCATTAGTTCTGCAATATTAGCTTAAAATTAGTATGGAGGAGAATGCAAAGTTCATACAGATTTTTGGTTCAGTTCCTTACAGCACATAAAAGATAAAATGACATTTTAAAATAAGTAATCAGAACTAGTTTTCTTCAGAAAAAAGGAGCCTCTATTTTTAAAAATTCCAGAGTACCTTTTACCCAGCATATAGAAATATTTTAGTCATATTTTAACACAATAACAAAAACAAATTAACTCCATAAACATGGAAAGTTTTTTAACTTAAATAAATTTTCATGGCATTATTGATTAAAAAGCCTACTATGGCTTCAGATATGCATTAGTAGCACATATAACCTATTTCCTTTCAATAAACTAAGTAGATTTGGGGTCAGTGGTAATTTTAACTTCAAGAAAATAAATTACCAACAATAATAATTTGGGGAGGGGAAGGGAAAAAACAAATTGTTTAAATAGGGATACAGGCAGATCCATTGCAACAATGAGATGCACAAGACCTTATGTTAAAAAATGAACTTTTTCAGGGAATGGGGGGGGATGGAGAGGGCAAGGGGAAACAAAGAAGGAGGCAACAATGCTTGATAAGAAATGTACTGATTACCTTGCACATGTAATTGTAACCCCTCTGTACGGCATTTTCACAATAATAAAAATTCCATCAATTATATATCAAAAAAACTAAAGCCAAAAATTAATGATAACAATTTATTATATATATGATCAAGATAAACAACATTAAGATCAGCTCCTTACATCTCTGTGAAAACATAAAGAAAAAGATGGTAAAACACCACAATAGAATGTATGGAAGTTTACATTCTATGCCTTAAGATTAAAATTCTCTCATTTATGTAAGGCCAAATATCAATAGATGTTTAAGCTAAATCTAAAATATATAGAAAAGTAAAAGTAGCCAAGATATTGAGAAAGAAGAAAGTGAAGCAGCAGATACCCTCTACAGACAATAAAATTTACAAGTAAACTAATAAGTCAAGGAAACAAACTAAGGGAACAGAGGGCTCAATGTAAGAGAGAGGAAGTATGGCAGATAAGACTCAATAAATAGGCATGCTTTTAAATAATGTACAACAAAACCTGAAACCAATATTTTTGCAGAAATCCCTCTTCATATCTATTTTAACTATATATATATATATGTATATATATTACAGAATTCCCCCTTGCAAATACAAAAAAGTGTCATAAGCAGTAAATGCACAGAGGAGGAACCACACATACACAACTCCGTTTTTCATGATAGTGAGTATTACAACCCTAATATACCATTTCATAACCATAAAAGAATAAATCCTAATATTAATGATGGCACAATAATAAGAGTCTAAAAATGTGATATGTTGGGTAGAGATGGACCAACGGGAACTCTGAATCATTGCTGCTGGAAGATTATTGTTATAAGCCATTTGAAATTTGGTCACATGCAAACTCAAAATTCTGTGTTGTGTTACCCAAAGGAAAACAAAACAAAGCATTCTGTTTATGTGTTTCAGGAGTCATTTATAAGACACTTTGCACATTACTGCATTTGACAAGGGGTAAATCATTTGCATTTTATTAAGAAATTAGAACATTTCATAAAAGAGAAATGAATGGAGCAAAGGTGCAGGTTAAACCTCAGGTGAATTTAAGAACATGTGGAAAATCAATACTCTGACAGACCAATTTTATAGAGCTTAAAACTAAATAAAACTAAATATATCTAAGTATAATATATATAACTTATTTATACACATATATGTGTTTATATATACACACATGTAACTTATTTGCATGTATATGTGTATATACATTTATGTGTATGCAACTGTGTATATATGCACATATATACATGTATGTACTTAGATATACACATATAGCTAAATATATATATATATATATTTATAGTACATAACTATACAACTCAAGAGAATGATTATTTGGGAGGATTAAGTGAGTCAAAAATTGGTGAGCAAAGTTTAAAAATATGTTAGCTTTGTGTGTGTTGGCATCTGTCTGTTTATCTCTCTGTCTGTCTATTTATCATCACCGACAGCTCTACTTCTAGAATTTTGGTAATTAGAGATAAGTGTCTCACAAACTTTCCTGCCAAGGCTGACTTTCAATTGCAATTCTCACATCTCAGCCCCTTGAGTAGCTACCAGCCCCCACTGATTTCTGGTATCTTCTCTCCATTAGTAGAAATTGTTCTGCATTAAAAATTGGGAAAATATAGCACAGGGATATACTTACTATTTTCTCACTCAGGAATGTGTAACAAGCACAGTTACCTTAATGAAATTAGCAAATTAATGAAATACTCTCTAAGTCCATTTACAATTGTAAAATTTTATGTGAGTGTGAATTTAAATTGTTGTGAACTCAAATTTTTGAAATTATTTTAGAGAAATTTTATTGCCAACATATTATTTGAAATGGCTTGCAGATACTTAGTAATTACAGTAAAATTTTTGTAAACATTTACTTATCAGTTTTTCATTAATAGACTTACAAATAAGGCCATTGGGCAATGTGATAAAATGCAGAAAATTGCTACAAATATGCAAAGCATGAAGAAAAATAAAACAAAAAATCTACACTTCCTACGCTTCCTGTTGTAATTTCTAGACTTAATAAAGGGATAGACTGGAGCCAGTACTTTCCTCAGGCAGATATTTTAAAGTTTATATTCTTGCTTGAGCTGCATAATTCACAATTGCCCATGCATTGAATTTACCTCAATTATATATATTTTTGCAATTAAAAGAAAGCAAAGGACGCATTCTTACAGAAGTCTGTTTTTTTAATTGTTGTTGCATATATAGCAAAACAACATAGCAATATGACTTGGAAGGAAGATACATTTTAAAAAGATGGTTAAAATTTCCAGTTCATCCAACAATTTTCTCTACATCTCAATAAAATATGGGATTCTATTTGGCTCAGTTTTGCAGATTCAATAGGACAATTTATATCCATTAAAGTACTTAGAAATCCTTGAAGATGATTGCTTGCAAGATATCTTAGAAAATGCTCAGCAATATGGAAAATAAAAATAGATGAATTGCTCATTAAATCTAATAATTTCCCCTTGAAACAGATTTTGACAGTCTTTTAGGAGATTTGTCTTATCACTTTGTGCAGTAGGACTATCAGACATGCGTGAAATTATGAGATAATTCATAGCCCTCTTCCAAATGTAACTTCCATCTTAGCTTCCATGTTAAACTTGTATAATTTCTCATATGATTTTTCTGAAAAAAAAAAGCCAGAGCATACCTCCCAGAAAATACACATATTGCTTTAATTGTTATGTTTCTCTATACTGCTTTAAGATAGAAAAAATATCGATGAGTTATATTTGCTGAGTTAAAACCATGGCCAAATGCGTAAGTACATCCTAATATATGATCCAATATGCATAACTCTCATGTAGAACACTGAGTATGCTTTCCTACATGCATGGTTTCTTCATTTGAGCCTCTGTCTTTGAGCCTCTTTTTTTTTTTGCTGGTAGAGTTTTACAAAAGGAGGGTTGGTTGGGGGAGCAGGGGGGAAGGATGGGATAGGAAGGGAAAACAAAGGAGGAGGCTACAATGCTTGATAAGAAATGTACTCATTATCTTGCTCATGTAATTGTAACCCCTCTGAACACTATTTTCACTAAAGGTGAATCAATCTTTGAAATTAACTCCAAAGCTACAATTCCAGGAAAGACATGTCGTCCATAGAAACATCATTCAAAAGCAGGGCACAGTTAACAGTCCCAACACAATCTGCTAATGTACCAAAGCACCATCTATATGTGCAGAATACAACAGGGTTTGCAGATGGCCTTAATAGTTTGCAGATTGGTGTGCCATCTAAGACAGATTGACCTCCATCGCATGATCTTCCCACTTCAGCCTCCTATGTACTGTATTCTCAAGTCCAGTTTAATTTTATGGAAAACTTTCATTTTCTTACAATCAAGGTACTTCAGATCCAATTGTCAGGAATGAAACGAAGGAAGGGTAACAATGCTCAACAAGAAATTTACTCACTGCCTTACTCATTTAACTGTAACCCCTCCATATAGCGTCTTTACAATAAAATTAAAAATTAAGAAAGAAACGCTGGTCATGTGTTTAAAGGATTCACAGATAGTTACTGTTATCTTTCTCTATGGGAAGGATAGCTAGCATGTACTTTGACACTATCTAGTTATCCTCTATGCATAAAATAATAATGATCTATACACAATTAGACCTATAGAGCTTTTAAAAGTTGCGTCTATTATCCATGATATTCCACCCATTGACAAATAAAATGATTCAGTTGGTTAGCTATATCAATAGTCTAATCATTTCAGCAGTGCATACATTCATATACATTCCATGTTTCTCTATTCTTGATGTCCATACAGTCACCAACAGAACTCTGGCCTTGATCCCTGGGACTAATATTCATAGCCTTGAGCAGAAAGTTGTTCCACTGCATCAACTAGATAGATTGATAACCAGATCTTAAAGCCTTTTTTATTGAAAGTTCTCCCATTTTTTTCTATATGAGAATAGCATCACAGATATAAATATTCCTCTTTTGACCACTTATTATTAATTCACTAGATTTCTTTGAAATCTTTTCTTTCATCTCTTTCATGATTTATCTCAATATTTCTTCTTAAATAGGATAGAAAATGTTTTTCTTAGTGTCAAGTACCAAGACTTTGCATATAATTGTCTATTTTAATTTCTGCATTTCAGAAGGTAAGAAGAATTTATTTAAAAATTAAGTTGTTATGCACTAGTTAATGGTTACTCACATCTGTTAATCCCAGCTACTCAGGAGGTTAAGATCTGAAGGTCACCTTCAATGCTAGATAAGGCAGATAAATCTGAGTGACTTACCTTCAATTAACAAGCAAAAAGCCAGAAGTGAAGATGTGGTTCAAGTGGCAGATGTCAGCCTTGAGTGAAAAAGCTCAGCAAGAGTATGAGGCCTTGAGTTGAATTCCCAGTACTAGAAAAAATATTAAGTAGCTACAAAATTCCTGAACAAAATTACAACTCCTGTCGCAGATACTCTGGCTTGATAGAGAGTCTATTTATCAGTGATCACTCTTCCATTTATTTTCAGATACATAGGCTCATACTTAATATGTTCCCACAAGAGAAATCTTGGTTAAGTTAGTAGAAACCACAAGAAGGTCTTTTCAGTTCTTTTCCCCTTCATTGTTGAAATGATATTGGAGTTAGATCTCTGGTAATTTGATTTGATCAAGCAAAATTCTTACACCATTTGCAGTGTCAAAGGATGAACAGCTGCTGAGACACAAGGCCGTGCTTTTGTAATTGGGAATTCTGCTAGCATGCTGTTGATGGAATTTCAGTCTGTTGTCATGTCATTTACGTTAATAAACTCATTCATAATTTCCTGTGATTACGCAAAATTTCACGTGGCTATAGGGAACAGCTTTATATGATCTGTTCCTTGTTTTTATTTTTGTTTTTTTTTTTTTTGTCAGTCATGGGGTTTGAGCATGCGACCTGGCACTGTCCCTGAACTTCTTTTGCTCAAGGCTAGTGCTCTACCACTTGAACCACAATGTCACTTCTGTGTTTCTGAGTAGTTTTCTTGGATGTAAGAGTCTCACAGACTTTCCTGTCTGGGCTGGCTTCAAACCACAATCTTCAGATCTCAGCCTCCTGAGCAGGTAGGATTACAGGCACTAACTACCAGCACCTATCTTGCTTTTCTTTGATTTATGAAAACCATAATCATTAGCATGGCTGAACCAGGGTATTTCTTGTCTGGTACTATGCCATTTTGTTATGTTTCAGGTGGCCTTAATCTTTGTTGTATCTCTTCATATAAAATGCTCCAGTAAATAGAGACTAGAAACTGGGCTGAAGATGTAAGAACAAAGGAGGGATAATTCTAACGCCTGTAAAAGGTATCTTTTTGCTATTTCTATTAGAGAAACAAAATCACATAATCAAGAATTAATTTGCAGTCAGATTAAAAGGTACTTAAACTTTTTACTTTTCTTTTTCTTTTCTGCTGTTCAGTAACATCTTTCATTATATTTCTGCTAAAGTTTAATTCCATTTTAAATTGTATTAATTTATTTCATTTTCATTGCTCTTGTTAATTAAGGGGCATGGAGAAATACAGTGACTTTACATATGTAACATTTGAAAGTTAAGTTTAACAGTTAACTAATATAAAAAACTTAATATGTTTTAAAACAGGCTAAAATCATCTGTGCAGAGGTTTCTCCAACATAAGTGCTTAGACAGTATAGTTGAAAGAAGAGGGATTCTTAAAGCTTTGAATTCTTTTTTGAAAAAGCTTTTATTAGCATATATTAATTATACAAAATAATGGGTTTTCATATAAATATATTTAAAATACTTTGGTCACTGGTCTGCATGACCTATAGTGTTCTTTTTAATTATACCACAGGTCCCCATTTGAGCAACATATTTGTACCTTTGAGAACATCTTAAATGTATCATCATAAATTAATATGAATATATGTGAGGGACTAGATATTGACAGATTCTGAAGGTGTGTGTTTCATAACAGATGAGGAATAAGTCATAAGGAAGGGCAGACTTGGGATAGTTGATCTATACTCCTGGAAGGTGGTTTCTGGAGACAAAGGTTCAATTGTTTTCAGGCAGCTATGATGCTTCCCATTGCGATATCCAAATAGCCTCATAAACAAGGCAAAAGGGTATGTGCCGCGGGGACGCTCTTGAAGGAAGCAGACAGAAAAATGAAGAAAGTGATGAATTCCTGTTCCTGACGTTGCTCCAGGACAGAACGTCTTCACATCTAATTACACTGCCAATGAATGAGTCTTTGAGAGGTGATTGTGAGAAGCCACAATGGTGCTGCCCAGATTGGACATGGTCTTTTGCACGGATGTCCTTCAGGTCAGCGGCACTAATCAATCAGGAGGTGTCATGCTTTGCTTCAGTCTCTCATGCAACACACTACTCTAAACATCCTGTAGACACTCAGATTTCTTTCATATTTGGGCATTAGTGCTTATCATGCAGCTCAACTTGAAAGACAAAGGGAATCATGGTATGGGACCTGCTGGGTGCTCATTCAGATTACACTATTCACCCCTGACCTTCATTTACAACCACACATGACGACAACTAAGTTCAATATTTTTGGGGGGGGAGTTCAGTGGTTTTTATGGCACGCAGGACAGACTATGGAACCATGTTTTTATGCCACTCAAGGACTGCTCACCCCAAAAATATTTTAATATAACTCATCAAGCTAAAATGTGCCTTACTTGCTGTTAAATGAAAGTGTGCCTTATTTGCTCATCGGCTATAGAAAAGTGGACATATTTTATTACTTTTTGCTAATTTTTGGAAAATATCAGCAGTTTCCTGATGTGGCCTTCATGACAGTCTATTATAATGTAAAATCCATAAGTAGCTAAGACTAAATTTTAGTGTAAATAGCCACTTATTATTCGGCACACTTAATAACATCTGTGTAACTACTACTTTAGATGAGATTTCTAACATATAATCCAATCAGGTAATTTTCTCATTTTCACTGTTCATTCATTATGTACACTCAATGAGAAAAGTGACAAAGTTGTTGGCCCCACAAACAGTCAATATAACAAGAAAACTTGTGCTTAATATCAACATGATAGTATTTTTAAATTGTTATATTATCTAGAGTAGTAGCTTTGTACTTGTCTGTCTTCCAAAACACTAAGACTTCTGGTCTCAATATATATATATATATATATATATATATATATATTTCCCTTATTTAGGCTGGTAGATTTTTTGATAGCTATCATCTGCAATAGATTCATATATAACTTTTAATGAGGAAATCTTAGGTAGAAACCAGTTTACAAAAGGCAAAAAAGAAATATTTTCACAATCAAGATGTCATCAAGACTCACTAGTAAATCTCCTTTTTATGGTCTTCAAAATCTCCATGTCACCTCTCTCTCTCTCTCACTCTCTTTCTCTTTCTCTTTCTCTCTCTCTCTCTCTCTCTCTCTCTCTCACACACACACACACACACACACACACATCCACTCTATATGTGTGTCTCTCTATCCTACATATATACCCATATACATAAACACACAAACATGTACACATAATCTTTTTAGAATATATATCAGGAAAAGTAGATTTGATGATTTAGGTTTACTTATGTCTAACTATTTGAAAACAATATTTGTTTTTTAGACTTTGATAAGTGTAAAGTTTTATGAAGCTGTGTTTATTATAAAATGTGCAACAGATATTTAAGAAAAATTTCCTCATAGATTGTTAAGAAGTGAGAAGATATGGAGAAACACTGCTATGAGAATAGAGTGGATATAAGAAACAAAAATGATAGAAGGTACAAATTTGCCTAAAAATAACTTACATTACTTAGAAAATGTTGTTTTCTTCTCACTTGATTTTAGCACTTAAACTAAATATTTGTCTTGAAATATGTAATAAAATTCAAAGATGCTCTAGGAAAAATTCTGAGGAAGATTTGGAGAAATCTATTGGGAGTGACATTTAGAATAACTTCAAAAATTTAAAGAATTAAAACAGTTATCTTTATCTCAATATTTCCATAAATTAGCAATGGATAATTTTTCACAAATAGACCTCTAATTGACATTTAATCAAGCATACATGAGTGTATGTTAAATATAAATTAATTATACTATGTTAAAAATACCATAATTTTATGGTGTGTAAACATGTACGTACATTTTATTTACCATTTAATTACTGATTTCACAGATGATAAATGTATAATTACTTAACTAAGAATTCACTGTCTTTCTATGTAAAGCAATTTTTGGCAGGGAAGATAGAGTTAAGTAAAATATAAAGTTAATTAGATGTCATATCTAAGATGATACTTAAAAAGTTTTAAGTGATTCAGCACACATATTTTACTTGTGAATTAACTCCTAAAGCAATATATAACAAATTATGATGTGCACAGCAACTTCTTATAAATTCACAGCATTATGGTTGTGATTTGATTACACACAAGTGCAACATGTTCATGAGAAATACCAATAAAATATTGCTGGGAATTAAAATTTAGAGTGCTTATTTTTAAATGATTTTAAATAATCACATGACTAAATAGCCTATGGAAACACCTTATAAAATAAAAATTTCTGTAAATATATAGCAATGCTAACAAAAATAATGTGCTCTGTGTTATGTCATCTTGACTTCTCTCATTCTGCTCAGTGATTTTGTAGATACTGATTTTACACCTCAATTTACCGTGCCCATGTTCTTTCACATAGTGGGTATTTTGTCAGTAAATTTTGCACTAGGTTTTTTACTAACATTTTTTACAAACATCTTTTTTACAAACATTTGTTTGAGCACTGATAATTATTCTGTTTTGACAAAGATAAATAGCTGCGTATAGGTAATATTATAGGTTCCTACCACATTGAATCAATATTTTATAGAAAAAGTGAATTTCAAATTAAACGTACAGATCACTCAATTGTTCACTAGTATATCAGCACTTAAGAGCTCATGCTTACTTTACTATGAAGTATTTAGGTCCTAGCCATTTGATCTACCATCTGGAAGGAAAATGTGTCTGGCTAGTTCAACAATGTTCTAGGAACCAAAGAGCATCTAACTGGATGGAAGACACATTTTCTGTTGAGTTATATTAAAATTAGATTTTTTCAGAATCTTCAAGACACATTAGCAATCTAAATCATGTACATTTTTGTGCTCAGTTAAGTTATAGTAGGTATAGTTTACAAAAATTTGTCACACTTCCCAGACTATATTTCTGGTCAATGTAACCACTACCATTTTAATATCCATTTTACTCTCAAGCCACTTATTTGGCCAAAATAATGATAGTTGAAAAACTTATAACAAACTCTTTCTGGAATTCATCAAATTCTATTTTATCAATAAATGCAAATCAAATCTTAATACATCTCATAAGCTGGTTACTGCATGTAAATGTACAGAACTGTATATAAAAATAGTATATATACATTTATATTTTTTGAGCAATAGTAAATTCAGGGGACAAATTTGGGAGACAAGCAAACACATTCAAAGAATGAAAGGTTAATTAAATGTACATTTATACTTACTTTGTCATTAATAATTACCTATTTAATGATTAAGGATCAAATTGCTGTTCAGGCCAGCATGTGAAGAGAACATTATGGAATGTATGTGAGGTCATGAGTTTTCTCTAAATGAGTATATTATAATCTGGTTTCAAAAAACAGAGTCCCAAAATAATTAGTTGTAGGAAAACTTCAATTACAAACCTGGCAAAGCAATCCACATTTAATTAGGTGGTAAGTTGCTTGATATATAAAGCAAAGTAAGTTCAAAAAAATGAGAAATCATTACGTAGAAAAATCTTCATGGAGAAATTATTATTGGAATTATAAAAGCTCTTATAACCAATTATACATTTAAAAAGATTCGAAGGCCTTTGCCTCTTTATTCAGGAAGCTCAAAGGAAGTCTGGTTCTCTTGAGTTTCCTGAAAGTTAGGCATCGACTCTACAATCAAAGGAAGGGTGTAAATTGAACTTCATGTCTATTCATCTCCTCCAATGTCTTTTAAAGATCGTTGTTAAAACAAGGCATACTGTATTTGCATTACACAAATCTGCAAAAGCATATCCCTGTCTTACAGGTTGCTCTGCAGATATCATCTTCAAACTACGTGGTCTTTATTCTCTAAAGGAATTACTGAAATGTCTAAAGAGGTTTTTCTTTTGTAGTTTACATCCATAATATATACCACATCAGAACTTATGTCAGACATACATGATGAAACTGTTATTTAATTAAAATAACACCACAAAATGTACTACATGGTAATTTTCAAACATCATTCTTCTTTCTTCTTTTCTTTCATTGGTTGATCTTTCAAGTTTAAGTGGCAGGTTCCTATGGAGAGAAATAGGTAATTCAATTAACAACTCCAACCATCTAAATGCTCCTCTGAAAACTGTAACACAGTAGATGAGTTATGTTTCTGACATCTCCCATAAATTACACACAAAAATGTGTACCTGGGCTCAAAATCTGACAACTCTTGAGTGCTTGTCCAACTCAGTTTGTTATTATGTGAAATGGACACTTCTCTTTGTTGAACTGACAAGCTGTGCTCTCTTGAAATATGTGCTGCCAAAGCCCTGTTTCCTTGTCTAGGGCCATCTTGAAATATTCACACAGTGGGAAAGGCTACTAATAAAAAGAAGGCCTTGAAGCCGGGTGCCAGTGATTCATGCCTGTAATCCTAGCTACTCAGAAGGCTGAGATCTGAGGATCACATTTCAAAGCCAACCTGGGCAGGAAAGTTCCTGAGACTCTTATCTCCAATAAACCATTAGAAAACCGGTAGTGGCACTGTGGCTCAAGTGGTAGCATGCTCACCTTGAGCTGAAGAGCTGAGGGATAGTGCCCAAGCCCAGAGTTCAAGCCCCACGAATTCTTTTTATAGAAAAAGAAGTCCTCCATTGTGAAACTAGTTTATATTTTTGAGAGTTATTTCCCATATCTTCAGAAACATCCATTGAGAACCTCAGCCCAGGAGTCACTGGCGAAGCAATGAAGGTTCTCAAACATGTCAGAGAACTTCATTCCCACTGTTGCTCCATTTCTGTGCTTTTACTCATTTCTGTGCAACGAAGAAGTACCAGGAAGAAGCACTAACTTTTATCTGTTTCAGAGGGCAAATGCAGGGTTTGAAAATAACAACGCATTTTCCCACATCTTTTTTTTTTTTTGGGTCCAGTTGTGGGGCCTGAACTCTGGGCCTGGGCGCTGTCCCTCAGCTCTTCAGCTCAAGGCTAGCGCTCTACCACTTGAGCCACAGCGCCACTTCCGGCTTTTTTCTTTTTGCTTATGTGGTGCTGGGAATCGAACCCAGGGCCTCAGGCATGCAAGGCAAGCGCTCTACCACTGAGCCACCTTCCCAGCACCTCCCACATCTTTTTGACAGAGCAAACACACAATCAGCCACATGTGCCATATTTACAGGTTGATGCATTTGACACTTTTGTCATCTAATCTTAGACCCTGACCTAACTAAGCCTCATATTCTACTCAATATTCCAAAAGCAGAAACATACTCAACTTATGTGTCCTCAATATGGCTAGGTAACTGTGCTTCAAGAGCTTGTGGTAATCTGATGTGAAGGTGAGTGCCAAGCTTGGAAAGAATGCCTAAGACCTCCAGGAGAGCCCTCTCCTTCTCCACATTTCCCCTTTCCCAGCGATTGCACACTGAAGGGTGTAATACGTATGAGTCCAGTGACTGGCTCACTTTTTCTGCCTTTACTGGTAAATAATTTAAAAGTTGTATTTATTCAAAATGTACTCTATGATATGTTGCTATTTTTATACATTCTGAAATTATTACTGCAATTATTTAAGTGGTATATCCATCACCACCATTAATTACCACTTGTGTATATCTGCTGTAGGATATGTATGGTGACAATATTTCAGACTTACTCTATTAAAAACTTTAAAAAATGATAGAGTATCAGCAATTATAATTTCCATGTGGGATATTAGGTCTCCAAATCCATAAGTGACTCTTAGTGGTCTGACAATGCTCCATATTTTAATTTGCTCCCATCTTTGTTCTGCCAGGGTGGAGACATCTTAGACTCTGACAATACAGCTTCTCTTTTTCCTTATTTTAACTACTGGAATAATGATCTATTATATTCTAAAGTTCATGACCTGAGTTTTATTTTCAGTGTCCACTATACTTAGGCATCAGACAGAAATAGAACAAAGATTCATAAATATATTTACAGAAAATGAGCTGGAAAACAAAATAATAATTTATGCACAGGATGCCACATGGTTAGGAAAGTTTGCCAGGAATTTTATTGACTATGCAAACAGATTTTATATGTGTGTTTTTATGCCATTATCTTTCTAGTATTTTATATGAAAACCATTAGAGCATTTCTTTATTTTTGAGTTTTTGAAATTGTTATTACAAAGGTGATACTACAGAGGGGTTATTGTTACATAAATCAAGTAAAGGGTGCATTTCTTTTTGGAGAATCTCACCCCTCTCCTTGCTCTCTACATTTTCCAATAAGACATTGTTAATGCTTTGTCTTTTACTGCATATATGTACATATAGAATAGTTTGTTACTTATTTTATTTATTTTATATGTAATATATGCTTTGGACATTTAACTTAATCATGATCCATTTGAGAGAAATTGTCCCTTTGCTTTATATGATTAAACTTAACATATTTCTATGCCTTCTGAGATTTTAATTCTACATGTATTCTTCAAATTTTCTACCCATGGGACTTGTTTGGCTATATGATTTGAGATCAGGACATTATTATATTTTCCAGATTTTTTTCAAACAGTCTGGATTTTATTTTTTATATTTTGAGACATCCGCTAGCCTTTATTGCTTGTTAAATTTTAAACTAGAGAGGACTTGTCTTTCCTCCAGGTTACTGTTCTATGAGCCTTCCAATTTCACAGCTTATGTAGCCATGATGACAGGTGAATTCTACTATGCTGAGATGTTTTGTTGAGTCACAAACCATTTCAGAAATTTATGCCAGTCTGATGATATGTAAGTGGGTTTTTCCCAACCTCTGTTTCCAGAATTGCAATTATTACTAGCATGAACCACCACAACCCCCCCACCCTCAATAGGGAATTTAAATTTATAATATCAATTTCATCAATTTGTAGTTTTCTCTTCAAATAAAAATGAAAATTTTAAGGGTTTTGAATCTTTATACTTTTTTATTACAATTAATTGTTTCACCATTTTGAGTTCTGAAATAATTCTTCATAGTATACCACTTTATCAGATAGTTCAGGCTATTTCTAAATTTACATTTTAAATAATATAAGTATATGCTGTATAATATTAAATTGTATATGCACATATTATATATAATATTTATATAGTATGTGTTATATAAATGTATATAACATACTTAATGGATATTATATATGCATATATAAAAACACTTACTATATGTATATATAACCATTTGTTATAGAAAGAGATATATGTGTATCTGTCTGTCACATGATCAAAATAACATGTTAAGTAAATATAGTGAGAAAAAGGGAAGTGTAGAGAGATAAATACTGTGGCTTCTATTCTCAAAGACAAATGAATATACTGAAGTAAATATCAAGCTCAAGATAATAAACGTTTAAGGTCAATAATAAAAATAAATAATACCGGTCTTCATAAGTCAAAGATGATTATATATTATGATCTCAGGAAACATTCATACAGATTTGAAGACTTACTAAGAAGGTGCCATGGGAGAGGGAGTTAATAAGAAAGTAAAAAAATGTGGCCTTAAATTTTGTTATAAATGCCAAATTTAGTTCAAGTTTAATTAATGAGCAAATGGGAAATCATGAAAGGTTTTTGACAAGGATGTTGATCTGATCAAATTTTTAATTAAAACCAATGACAACTATGCATTAATTTGCCAGGCCTTCATAGACTCCCGGGAAATCTAATGGAGGAATAAATCCTGGTCATATGACATTTTTGAATACTGTGTGACATCCACCATTTTAAAGAAAAAACAAAACCCAGAAAGATATACTGTTGCTAAGCCAAACAATGTGAAACATCAGTAAAATTTTTCTAAGATTTTTTTTAATATTAATTAAAGCTTGAACATCCCATTATTGTGGATCATATATGCTGGATGCAAATTTTGGAAGAATTTATCAATAATAAAATAATTGCGTAAATACACATGTGTGTGTATGTGTGTGTGTGTGTGTGTGTGTGTGTATTCACCAGCTAAGTTGTTGCTCTACCAATTGAGCCACAACTCTAGCTCTACTTTTTGCTGATTATTTTCAGGAGAGTCTTCCTGTCTGTGTCAAACTTAGGGTCTAACCCTCTGAATAGCTAGGATTTTAGGCATAAGCCACTAGCACCTAGCTAAAGCATATTTATTAAGATAAGAGGAGATAATGAGGGCTGAGAAGGTGGCTCAGTGGTAGAGCACAGGCCTTGTATGCCTGAGGCCCTGGGTTCGATTCCTCAGCACCACATAAGCAAAAAGAAAAAAGCCGGAAGTGGTGCTGTGGCTCAAGTGGTAGAGCGCTAGCCTTGAGCTGAAGAGCTGAGGGACAGTGCCCAGGCCCAGAATTCAGGCCCCATGACTGGACCCCCCCATAAAGAAATAATGTCAATGAAAGGGTTGTTTATTATTATTATTGATACTATTATTGTCATTTGTGGCATCTCAACAGGGGCGGGCAGGCTCATTTCTTACTCAGGAGATCAGACCCCATCCTGTGCTTTTCTTTCTTTTTTTTTTTGGTATATAATTTTATTGTAAAGGTACTGTTACAGTTACTTGAGTAAGGTAATGGGTACGTTTCCTATGGAGCATTGTTACCTCCGCCTTTGTTTTTCCCCTAGCATCCCTTCCTTCCCCACCTCCCCAAACTCCTCCCTCCCTCCCCCAAGTTGTAAAGTCTGTTTTCAACATAGTGTCTTGTACATCTCATTGTTACAATGGATCAACCTGTATCCTTATTTCAGCATTTTGTTATTTTCTTCCCTCCCCAAATTAGAAAAATGTATATACAAGATGCAGGGCACCAGAATCAAATACAGTGAAAACAGGGGTTATGCCATGGGGGAAGAACATACAAAAGAAACAAAAATACATAGCATATTATAAATAAATTATAAACAACAGCAAGAAAGATAAAACCTCTTGTGTCCCTATCTTGGGGCTCATTTCATTTGACATCATATTATATGGTCATAGGTAGATAGCTTTTGTCCTTTTGTGCTTGTGAAAGACATATACTAATTATTGCAAAAAGGGAAACCATGAAAAAATATATTAAGTGAGGTCCTGTGCTTTCATGAAGGAGTTGGAGGTCCATCCATTTCTGCCTCATTCTTCATCCACACTTTGAGCTTGTAAATGTGAATCCTGGTGCTAAACTTGCATGTTTATTCAGTGTGAGTAGAGGTGCCTGTAAAGATTCACTTAGAGCCTGAATAGCACTCCTGTTAACTGAGAAAGTGCTACCAGAAATGACAAGATGAGGAAGTGTGAGGAGGTTCTCCAGTGCTCTCCTTTCTCAATTCCAGTAGGAGCAGCCTCATTTCCAGTCTGGACACCCTGAGCATATCCCCAACACGAGAAGGTCAATACCATGGCACCCTCCATTATGAAAACCGATAAAATACAACATAAAGACTAGTGATGACACCCCTTCCTCCATCAGGTATACTTAATCAATGCAGTGACGATTCTCAGTCCCAGGAAGAGTTTGGGATCCTCACGTTGTTTCTCCACTTATTCATACTTTGAAGTCAAGCAATTCAAGACCAACTGCAAGAAAATATTTTAAAACACAGCTCTGCTTTCTGTCAAATGAACTGAGAAGCTGGTAACCTGGGGGTTACAACTGAGATAGCACACTATTTCTGAAGAAACAGGGAAGGATTGAATTTACATTTTCCTGTCTCACATTATCTTCTCATATTTTATACCAGGAGAAAGGCATTTCTATTGGTGTGGATACACGTGCACCAGTTCTGTTAAGTTGTATGACTTACCAGTGTGGCATAACAATACATTTCTAAGGCAACCTGCATTAAGTTATTTCAATGCCAACACTAACCTAATCTAATCATATAATATGGCCATGTGGTCAACTTTGCTCAAATACACCTGTCTAGAAGAGCATGAATACTGAGCCATGACACTTCCCTGACTCTCCTGCCAGTATGAGACTGTGTATACACATCGCTCTGTCTCATAGAAAGCAGTCATATTTTTTCTGCCTATGCTCTCACTTAACGGTAGTCATTAATTTGCTGATACCCTGTCTATCAGGCCCACATCATCTTGATTAGGGCTGTTATCCTAATCAAAAGGCTGATAATTAAGACTATCCATCTGTAGAGTTCTAAGTGCTAAGATGAGTTGAAGATCCTAATTAAGATTATTTAGGTGTTACTTAAATGCCATCATTTGATTCAGCTAATCATACCAGCAGGTACATTAGATTTGCATTAATGTTCTGCCGAAGCCAGCAGCAATTTAGGCAGATCAAAAATGTAGATTGCAGATACTATTTCAAATGTCTTTATTTGAAAGTGATATTGAGACAATACATGGAGATGAGCAGGATGTTAGAACAGCTTAGGTTATTTCCATGTTTCTTAATTTACTTTATGGTAATAAGTGCAGTATTTAAAATAAACAGCCTATTTGTTGAATTTGATGTGTATCTTCCCTCTTCTCTTTCTCCATCTCTTACAGGAGCAAAGCCCAGCAGTGATTCTGTTTCTCTCAGTCTCTATCACCTGTCCATTCCATTTGCTGATGAATAGGGAAAAATAAATCTCTGCAAGTTACTGGTTCCTGAGAAGAAATATTCATTTTCTATTGAGTGGATAAAAAATAATACTTGGTTTTAAATAGTTAGTCAGGTGACTGAATATATTTATTTTTCCTAAATTCTTTTGTGACAGGGTCTTGGCTATGTTACCCAGGCATATCTCATACAAACTCCTCTCTCCAAACTCCTCTCTCTCTCTCTCCCTCTCTGGCTCATGTTCCTAGGTGAAGCAATTACAGATGGTCCCAACTTTTTGATGCAAGTGAGATAGTTGCATGTATTTCTAAGATGGCTTGTGGTTTATATATAAAATTGCAACTGAGATTTTTAAATTTTATCTTATTGCAAACATGCTATACTGAGGGGTTAGTTACATGAATAAGGCAATGAGTACATTTCTTGTCAAACATTGCTACCCCCTCCTTTTTTTTCTCCCACTATCTATTCCCTCCACCACTCCTCTCTCCCCTTGCCCAAGTTGTGAAGTTCATTTCCAACATAGTATCTTGTGAGTATTGTTGTTTCAATGGGTTATCCTTTGTCCTTATTTCAGCATTTTGTTATTCCCCTTTCCCTCCCCAGATCAGATAAATGTATATACAAGATGCAGGGTACCAAATCAAAGATAGTGATTGCCAGGAATAAACCAATGGAAAAATAAAAATAAAATAAAGCAAGAAAGAACTAGATACAGCACATTGGCAACAACAAGGTCAACAACCAAAAAAAAATACCAAAAGACAGTTGCTTCGATGTCTTGGAGTTCATTTCAATTAGCATCATTTGATATGGTCGTATGTACCTATCACTTGAGCTATTATCATTCTCTGCTAGGACTATCCTAGGCACATATTAATTATTACAAATAAGGGAGAACATAGAGCCTATGTTTCTTTGGGTCTGGCTTACTTCACTTAAAATTGCAATTGAGTATTTATCTGTTGCCTTGCACATCATCTAATGGTACTGAAGTCATTCATTCTAACAGGTCTCTGCTGAAGCCTTCAGAATTTCCTCTAGCTAAGATCATGTCAGGGACCCACAAGGCGATCTGCCTCTTTTCAATTCTCTTTTCCCTCCTTCATGGCTCTGACCAGAGCTTCCGCTAACGTGCTGAAAACGAGTGGCGCAATTCAACCTCCTTGTTTTGTTCTTGGTCTTGAGAAAACGTTTCCAATTTTCCATCACTGGCAAGTCCATAGATGAGTTGCCATATGCAGCTTTTAAGATGTTCAGGTTGAGTCCTTATTGCTTGATTTCACAAAGAAGATGCTTTTGCTACATCTGTTGAGATTATGAGGAATTTTTTTTTCCTGTTGCTGATGCAAAATCAAAGCCTGTGGTCACTATATCACTGGGGAAAACCACTTAGGGAATAAAGGAAAGTTTACTACAGAAAATGAATTCTTGTTGTTTGAGAACCTTCCTGTTCTATGGTACCTTGTTATGGAAGTAATGGAAGAATGAAGAATGTTGGCATTGAGAAGTTGTGGGAAAAGACAGGAACAGAATTCCCTTGGATAATTCAGCCTTAGGACAGTACACGGAAGTCAGTTTCAGCTGATCAATGAGTCTCATATCATAGTTTAATTGAAATTCCCCAAGTCAGACAGCAAAGCCATAATACAGCTTACTCAATGAAAACTATTAATTGTAAAATCTCAGAAAGTTAGGGATAGATGATTTATATAGAGTACACAGAATGACTGAACTACAACCTCACAAAACAATCTTTTGTCCACATTCATCAGTCCTTTTGTTCAAAAATAGGAAACAAATAATACATTGACTTTAGTTTAAAAATATGCCCCAATGTATCCATTTTTTTTGTTACGTGTGGTTCAAAATAATAGAAAATTTGAACTAAACTTAGGTTCATCTTGCATGGTCCAGAGCATAAGATATTTAAATTCTTTTGAATGTTTTTGTAGCAGTTAATCTTATACAAGTGAAGCCAAATTAAATTTAAGGTTATACTATACTTATAAAAAAATTAAGAATATGCATATAAATAAATATAAATAAAATTATAAATAAATTATAAATAAAATTAAGAATATTTATAAAATTAAGAAGATGCTATCATAGATATTTCCCATGGCACCAGTGGCTAGAATCAGCAATCCTGGTTACTCAGGCAGCTGAGATGTAGTGGATAATACTTTAAAGCCAACATCAAGGAGACAAGTCCCAAGTCTCTATGTCCAAACTAAACAGCAAAATGAAGAAGTGTGTTTCAAGTGGTATAGTACAGGCTTTCTAAATGAGTTCACAAAAATAATTTATCAGATCAATACAATAATTTGAAACAATATATAAAGCCTAGAATTTTGTGTGTACTTGCTTTCTTAATGTAGCCTCATCCTTGATGCAAATTCTTCTACATCAATCTATACATTTTTAATATCTTAAAATCAATCCTTGGTCTCACCATCACAGATGTTTTAGACAGTGCAGCGTGCTTTCTTAGCCCAATGACACTATGCTTCAAAAAGCACTGCTGGAAAAATGATATCCATATTAGCTAAAATATTCAAGTCAAAGCTTTCTGTACTTGAATTTAGGACTCATCTCTCTGCAATATTTCTTGGTGTTTTGTCTAAATGTTTGCCTTCCTAATTATCTCCTGGTGTGTCAGTTAACTTCCCTCATGCTGGCCTAAAGTGTTCTTCTGGCCCTTGGTATTTGCACATGGAATCTAAATATTTGTGTGAGTACTCACACCACTCTTTCCTCCTCAGCGAGCAAAGTCAAACATCACTTAGTCTCAAAAGAGGCCTCCAGCACAGAGGGAAAGCCAGGTAAGCTTTGGGGTTTTGTTTATTTGTTCTGCTGACAACATCCACTCCTCAGCAAGGGCCACTGTTTGTTCAGTCACTCACCACATGACAGCGACAGAATCTGGCTGTGAATTTAAGAAGTTTGACTCCAATGCTCAAAGGCACATGTGAGTAAATACTTGTAGGTGATTCAACAAGTTTACTATGCCCAGCAGCCTCTGAACACACAGAGGTGAAGAGGCAGACTGGCTCAGAGAGCAGGAGTGACCCTCTGGAGTATGAGTAATGAAGAAAAATAGTCACCAAGCAGAAGGCAAGGATAGAAGGCTTAAGTTCTCCTCCACTTTTCAACAGACCGAGAAAATTGGCAAACCATAAAGAGCATGTTTTTAAGGACACAGATTGAAATTACATATTGGGCTTCATGTATAAATTCTTGAAATCGCCATCATAATTAAGATAATTCATATATCCATTAGCCTCAAAGTTTGCTCGTGATTTTATTCAATTCTTCCATCTTGTCCTGCTTACACATCTGTATGCCTAGCTAGGAACTGATATGGGAACTTCTAGAAATTGCTGTAAAATGCAAACTCTATTTTCAAAGTAAAAGTAAACTAGTTTACATTATTCTCGATTAATTATTTTAGATTGTTTTATGTCAAGGGCAAGTATCATTCTATTTAGTAGTAAATGTATTGATGCTTTTTTTCCGAAACAATAATCAATCACAACCTATGTTTAAATGAAAGAAAATTTACATTAATTGTCATGATTCTTAAGGCATGCTGCTATCTGAACTTAGCCTGCAAACCCTAGGAAGGCAGAAGTAGTTGACCCCGAAGAAAGTATCATGTCCCCACACTTGGCCCTCCAAGGTGCTTTGGGGCCAGACCTGTGGCTATTCTTGCACAAATCAGGGATGAGATTTTAGATTTCTTCTGTATGCCACCAGTGGCCCAGTCTTCCTGGAGTTCTTTGGCTAACTCTGCCAAAGACTTGGCAACAAAAGCAAGTATTGTGAAATCCCTGTGATATCCAAACAATGAACACACACACACACACACACACACACACACCTTTGTCTGTGAAGATAATTTGAGGAACCTGTGTGAGAAAACTTCAGACATTTTTCTATGAATTGTCCATTGAATCAACTTTGTGTCTTGCTGAGAAGCATTCTGGTGTTAAAATATTCTGTATTTAGTTGTCTGTGCAGACAACCGCGCTACACCACCCCTGAATGTAATACTTCAGGACTGTCCATTATCTGCTCTTTCTTCTTCATCCTGACACTTGCAGTGCTTGTGTTTGTGTAGGTGTCATTGTCCCCAGGCTCCCACAAGCTCTGTTAAACCAGCCGTGTGACTAGGGTCAGAGGACAAGCCTATGGAATGCATAGGAGAAGCTTCAAAGTCATGGACTTCATGTGGCTGTGTGTCTTTATGTTCTCATCGTGCATAGAATATATTGGATACCTGGGGATATTTCATAGTTAAACCCATATCAAATATCGTGCTTTAACTCTACAGCCATACAGGGCTAAGACAATGATTTCTATATAAATTTTAAAGTAATTTAAGCTACAAATTAGAATATGTGACACAGAAATGTGATATTATCACCATTCTGGTTGTCAACTTTTTATATTTCATAAATATTTCTCACAAAATGTGTGGCAGATACCCAATTAGATATGCATGTACTGTGTTTAGTGAAGAAATGAATTGCCACATTTTCAGTGGCTGGAATGAGAGATTGGGAAGTCAGGACTCAGGCCAACACTTCATAAACAGCTGTCCTGGGAAGTTCAAATTGCTCCTGCCTCTAAAGAGCACCTGCTCCAAATCCGTGTCAGGTGCGGAGTGCTCTACCTGCTTCTCCAAGGAGCATGCTCAGCCGTCCCTTCTCATCAGCCTTTTTCAGACTTCAGCCACCCACTGCAAAGCAAGGTGATGCTGTATGTACCTCAACCAGGGTGATGCTGGCAAAGAAAGAAAGAGCAAGCAAGAAACAGAGACTTTTCTTTCTCCTCCAGCATCCCTCTTTCCCCAAGAAATGTTTTCTGTTGGTTTGTGACAAAGGAAAAGAGGGCTTTTGCTCTGACAGAGTTTAATTTCTTATCATTCTTCAGACTGAATCCCCGAGGTCCTTCCCATCATCAATTTTGAGTCTCCTCCCGCTCTGCCTGGAACCTATGTCATCTGTCTTCCGGCCTGCTTTGTGGTTAACGTGTCAGCTCTGCTTGTGGGACTCCACAGGCCGATAAATGGCACAGGAAAGGAAGCGTTCAGACAAGCCAGATAGATACTGTACTTGTGCTTGAGAGCAACATGATAAAGATGGGATTTGGTATCGGGGGAAAGGATAAATTATTTACCACACAGCACTGGGCCAGTTGGCTAACAATGTGGAAAAGGAAAGCAAAGCCAAATCCCTTCCTCACAACGTATACACTAACAAAATCCAGATGAGCTAAGTACTCAAACAGTGAAGAATGGAGACATGTCACTGAAATGATGCAGAGATGTATGCATTTGGCATTAAAAAGGCAAAGCAGAGGCCGTAAGAGAAAGAGTAGTAAATTTGACAACCTTATATAAGTTTTCTGGGTAGCAAAAATGATAGAACTATTGGCAAATAAATAACTTGAAGCATATAACCTAAAATACTATTTATTATATAAATATCCCTTAGTATTACAAGTCAAATATATCAGTAGAAAAAATATATAACAGCCTTAACTGTAGCTGAGAAGTAGATACCAAATCGTCAGTGTCCAGAGGAGACATTACAGGGGAACAAAGCAAATAAACATAAGTTTAAGCATGAATCAAATTCCATTTTATCCATGAAATAGAGAATTAAAATGCATTCCATACTATTTACCAGAATAATAGTGAAGAAAAACCCTTTTGTACCACATTGAGTTTTAAATTATTTATTATAGACATTTTGAGAAAAAAGTATCTAAAGTTTAAAAACAATAGACAATTGAAGTAAAATTAATTTCTTAAGAGTTTGCCCTTAGAAAAGCTCATATGTCTTATATTGAGGTTGAAGATAATTTGCATTCAAATTCATAAAGCATTGACAAAATCATAGCTCATGAAAGGCGATTCTGTTTACTTCTTGACAATATTTATGGAAGATAATATTTACATTCATGAGTAGAAAATTACTACCTATATCTTACCCTTAACCTATTGTCTGGATATTTAAATACCTTGACAACATGAAGGAGTTTATTCTATTTTTTGTTTTTTTATTGTAGTTCCTCTGCTATCAAATAGTAATATTTAAAAGGAATCATATCTGCTTATAAAAGTTAATAATCCCTTTAAAATCAAGAAATTGAAGTGATAGTATCTCCCCCCCTTTCTCTCTTTCTCTCTCTCTCTCCTCTCTCTTTGTGGATTGTGGGGCTTGAACTTTGGACCTGGGCACTGTCCCTCAGCTCTTCAGTTCTATGCAATCACTCTACCACTTAAGCCACAATGCCACTCCTGGTTTTCTGGTGGTTTATTGTAAATGAGACTCTGACAGACTTTCCTGCCTGGGCTGGCTTTTCACTTCAATCCTCAGATCTCAGCCTCCTGAGTAGCTAGGGTTACAGGTATGAGCCACCAGCACCCAGTGTGCTAGTGTCTCTTCAAGTGTTTTTGTTTTTGCTTTTGCTTTTGTTGTTTATTCAAGGGATGCAAAAACTTGATTAACAGAATGAATGCAGACATACTGGACACACTGATTCCTCAGCATCGTAATCCTAACCATGTCCTTCCACTTCACCAGAACCTGCCAATAAACACTTTGCAAAAAGTCACCTCTATTTTTACCTTTTATGCTCTCTAATTGAACAATCCTTTACATTCCAAAGCTATCCATATATGACTTCATCAAATTCCATGTCAACAAATTGGAATGAGTGGCAAAGATAATGCACAGGTACTTTATATGTGGTGATTGTACTTTGAGATTCAAAAACAATCCATTCTTGAACTAGTGACACATTCCTCTTGGGCAGCCAATGGTCTTCTGAGATTCTATGCAACAACAGATGTTGAAAATGTTTCTGAGTTGTTCAGGCAGCTAACTCTGGGATTCTACACATGCTTTCTTGTTCCTTCACTCATTATCCTTTATTTTGCTGTAGTTTTTCTCTAAGAGGTTACTCAAGCCAGCCATTTTCTATGGATCTTGTGATTTTCTGGAAGTTGAGATTTGTGATAGAAGCTCCTCTGACCTAACCTGTCCCTTCCTTGTGTTCCTTTACATAGGTACCTCCCATTCAACCAATTCCATCTGATGGGCACTGCAGGAAAAATCTCATGAATTCTCCCCCAAATGATACCTTTCCTAACAACTGGCAACTGCAACCATCAATGGAAACTTTTGTTTCTTTCTCTTCATTCCACCCTACTCAGTGAAGGATAAACTGCAAAGATGTCCTCCTTCTACTGAGATGAATCAGATTGGTTGCCAAAATATTGCTTGTTTCTTCCATTTTATTTAGAAACAAAAAATAATCAACTTAGACATAATAACTTATTCTGCATAAGAATTTCAATGAAAAAAAAGGGTGGCATGCTGTTGCTTTGGAATGGATGAAATTGGTCAGACATTCTGTGTCAAAAGACTCTCAAGAAAAAAATCTTTCCCGAGGAGCGGTGCTCATGGTGTAATTAGAAGCTGGGTGTGCCCTCACCCTTGTCTTTCCACGTGTGACACAGATATACTCTTGCAAATACGGTCCTGAAAAGTTCGTATATAATCTTATAAAAATTTAAAGCAAATAAATAGCAGCAGGGATAACACAGGGTTAAAAACTTGAAGAGTCACAAATGGAGCCTTCAAATGCACATCGAGTAGAAATCTATGGAAGCTTCTTGTGATCATATTTGGCTACCTACTGTATACAGTATCACATTATTGTTTAGTTTTTAATTTATGGTGAGATGTAGTGACTGTAATTAACTTTTCTCTTTCATGATTCATCTTCAGACTACTGCATGAGATCTTCAAAGTCATTAGCACATGTAGCTTACAGGTCATCTTACCAGAGCAGAGAGCTCTTTGCCTTGTTGATAATTAAGAAGTATTTTCCACTTCAGCTATGGATGGACTTTTATATCTCTTCTGAACTAGATATCATGCCCTTATGTTGTCTATGTCACCTCAGGTACACTTCAATAGACTAGTAATTAGATTTATTTAGAAATCACATGGATTCCTTTTGATTAAAGAGAATAAAAAAGTGTGTATATTATTAATCATTGCCAACAGCCTGCTTTATCCTAGATTTAGAATCAAACAAAATACACTTATGTCCTGATATTGTCATGCATTTATTTTATAGTATTGAACAAGTTGCCCATTGTTTCTGAGTCTTACTTTCACTTTTCTGCCAGTGGACTCAATTTCTTGAATATGTGAAGATCAAAAATAGATTAAATATATATTCAGTAATTTTTATACTAATTTAATACTGTAATGACCTTGAGTTAAAATGGTTCTTTTACCCATTTCCTTTAAAAAAATTAAATACCATGTCATCGTTGTTTTACCATTTGGACTTAAGATTTCTGCACTAAGTTACAATCCAATTTCTATCAAAAATTATTTTCCTGATGTCACTTTTCAATTTCCTCCTGTCCTTTGGTTAGCTCATGTCTATATGGCTAAAATATGATCACCTTTATTGTTTCGAGTTTGTAGAGCTGAGGTTTCCTCTACTTCTAAAGTATCTCTTGCAGGCTTCCCTCAACTCCAGCTCCAGCATTCTGTCTTTCACTTTCAGCATCAGGCAAAGGAGAACTCATGTGTTAGGCTGATTCAGGTTTGCATTCTAGTTCCTTTCCTTCCTGTTGGGATGCCCTTGCTGATTGAGGAAATCTTACACTTCATGCTCTTACCTGTAAAACTGGAATAACACTAGCTTCCACAGTGTTATATTTAACAAGATTTTCTTTTTGGTTTTCCCCAAACAAAATCCTCAGTACTTCCATTTGAACTAAATAAGCTTTGAATGTCTACTTCCTATCTAATTTTATGTTTTTGTTCTTTTCATTATCACCAACCGCTACATTATTTTCTATACTGACATCAGAGGCACAGACTCTGCCTCCTAATTATCTTTCTTAAATTAAGGGTCATGGTTTCTTTGATTTTTCTGTTTTCCATGCATAAAGAGTAAAATTCTCTACATAGGCCACAGGATTACTCTTAGGAAAGAGGTCACAGTCTGTGTTAAAGAATTATGGAATAGGGGCTGGGAAGGTGGCTCAGTGGTAGAGCGCTTGCCTTGTGTGCATGAGGCCCTGGGTTCGATTCCTCAGCACCACATAAGCAAAAAAAAAAAGCTGGAAGTGACCCTGTGGCTCAAGTGGTAGAGTGCTAGCCTTGATCTGAAGAGCTGAAGAGTAGTGCCTAGGCCCAGAGTTCAGGACCCACGACCTGACCTCCCCTCACCCAAAAAAAAAGAATAATGGAATAGGCAAAACCACCTGTTTCCATGAGCCTTTCCTATTTGGTGTTACTTTTCCTTCACTATACCATTAAGCACGATGAATTTCCATAATACTTCCTTCCTCTTCTAAATGAAATGACTCACTTTAACTATAAAGCTGGAACACATTCCACTCACTAGATGTATTCTATCAATAGGAGTGAAGAATAAAAAAGGAGCTATGAGTCACTCATCCTATGTAATCATGGGAACCTGTTCTTACATATGATAACATCAAAATCTCATTCTCTTTATTCTACTGGATTTATCAGACATTACGAATGTTAAGGTCTTACATAGGAAAACCATGCATAAGTAGTCACTGAGGCATGTAACAGAGCAGCTCCTTTTCTGCAAAACATGGTAATTTCTAGTCCACACTATTTTAAAGTGCCCAGCACATAGTTCTTCATCTTTATAAATATGTCATATGTGTTATGTAAGTGTACCTTTGCTTGGTTAATCCATTAAAAAAAGTACTTGGGTGACCACCATGATCTCACATTGCTTTTGTGCAAAGAGCTAGAATAATTCTGAGCATTCAGAGACAGGTAGAAAAATGACTGGAAGATATTTATGTGACTGATTCTCTACCCCACTTCTGAGAAATGTCAAGGTCTGCACCGGGGCTGTGGTCATGAAAGGAATGGTGTCTCATTGTGACCTTAATCTACGTATCCAAGGTCAAAGTAAGTAGATGGAACCAACCAGGAGATCTTCAGAATGAATTCATTTATTACTTGCCAAGAGAAAGACAAATGGTGGTGGATCAAAAACTGGGCAGCCAGAGATGACCACAGATGAGATGTCAGAAAATAAGGCACCATTAAGGAGGAATGGTGCAGAAGCTTCAGCAATAGGAACTTGTATTTGGAGGGCAGATAGTTCCATGGGTCTCAAGAGTTCCATTTCACAGAGTTATCAGAGGATGCTACGGATGAGTAACTGGCTTGATAGAAACAAAGTCAAAATATTCCATTCTGTTCCCGTTAACTGGTGTCTTTGCATCACAGGAAAACTCTTAATAAATTAAGAGTTTGAGATTCTACATAGCTCATTTACGTTCTACATGTAAAATGCTCTGTGTAGAATCAGTCAGCAGGGTGAGGAAAGAAGCTACCAATGGGAACTTCAGCACATTCCTTTTTCTTCTATTGATTTGAATGGCCAGAAGAGACAAAACTGGATTGCAGGTTGGCAAATTAAAATCCCCAAATCAAAAGTCAGCTTTGTAGTTCCACCCACCCACCGGCCTTGTTTTGAAGAGTCAATCTTTCTGAGTGAAATGCTCATCAATTTAATTCTGTTTGGGAAGCTTAATTGTTCCTGTGTTTGTTTTGCTTCCCTTTACTGTTTAATTGTCTTAGCAAGTGACTTGTTCTTCAACTGTGAGTACAAAGAGCAAGGAAATTCTCAATTAAAGCATATGTGTGGTTTTAGCCATAAACCCAATCCCCTGATTAACAAAAGAAATTCTGGTCTTTATAAATGGGTTGTCACTTTTCACATAGTGTAGGGATATGAATTTAAATTGCAGGGAAAGACAAATGGAGCATCATCTGTTATAAGCTGCAAAAAGTGTGGCAGTGCAGCGACTGTTGCCAAAGCTGGTGTTATTCCTGATTTTATAAATGATCCAGACACAGAGAAATCTTGTTTGATGATGTTAAGCTCTGGGAAATTAACAAATGCCAAGGCAATAGAATTTGTTTTTTTTTTAAATCTCTTTGAGCTATTCCTTTGTTTGCCTGATTATCCACTCTCTTTTCCATGTTGCATTGTACCTAATTTCTAAACTTGTATATATCCATTGTAATTTTCAGATTGGAAGAGCAGTACTGCCTTTGGTAGTCCTCTGGTGATTGTTGCATACCAGGGTTGTGGATTGTCCTTCAGACTCTTATTAAGTTGAGAAACAAAGAAGACTGAAGTCTGGATTCTATGGAAAGTTTTGTTGATATCATATTATAGGCAGGACTCTTGTCATAGTTTTAAAATACACACACACAGAGCTAATATGAAACAAATTCTGCAGAGGGTGATTTCTTTGGCTCAGTGACAAAAAAATGCCTAATTCCTTAGTGCTGAAATTAACTGATTTCAAAATATATGCAAATCACTTAATCCATTCTTTAATTTACTATTAACTTTAATAAACTAGAAAGCCATTAAAATACCCTCCTTGATAATCAAAGTTTAATTTTGAAATGATACCTTATAAAGTCTGACAAGAACATAGAATTTTATTTCAAAAAAATAATATTCATGATAACAAAAAATCAATGTATCATTAGAGTCCCATGATAAATAGATATTTCCCTTACTTCATTGTTTTAGTGACTCATTATATATTACACATGCCCTCATTTTAAATATGTCTAAATATTGTAAACAAAGTGATCATTAAAAGTTGCCCCAAAATTGTCCAAAAGTAGGCAAAGTTAGTAGGTTTCATTTAGCTAGGCTGACTTTAAAAATATCAACATGATTTCATAACATAATCTTAAAATTTCTTTTTGAACAAATTTTTTGGTGAATCCTGGCATCCATTTGAAGAGAAATTATCCTATTTCTTTCAATATATTTTCAGTATTTTGTCTAATTCAGTCTATGTTGTGGGAGGGGCAAGCATTTATAAATTGTGTGAACCTGGATAATGTCAGAAAATAGGTGCTACTCACCAAAGACCTGTGACTGTCATCATGCAATTTTCAGAATTTAAGAATTAAAAAGGAATGTCTACTCAGGAAGACCTTTAACTGCCACCCAGCTTGGCTCCTCAGTTTTCTCCAGACTTCACCTAACTTTCGGACAGTAGGCAGAAGATAGTATCTCTCTCATTTTCATCATAAAACAACAAATCTGAATATCTAAAGGATTCATGGTTATCATCTCAGCATTACCATTGTGAGGTTGAACCACAGTAAGTTGAAGATCAAGTTTACAATACTCATTTTTACATCAAAATGTATGATCCTAAAAATCTGAATACTTTTCACAGAATCTTGCATCTTGTCAAGATGGAAGAACTAGAAAGTTGTTTACAAACCTTTAACACTGTCTTAGCTAAAACAATCGCACTTCTATAATGTGAATGGTAAATATAAATATATGCCCTAAAGGAAACATTGAATTTTATATTTAAAAAAATTATTTCTCTTAGCAATGATCTACTTACTGTATTTCTTAAGAATACAAAGAAAAAAATGACTTTCTAAGTAATTCTAACAAGATTTCTTCCTACGGTGTACTGAAGAGGAAGTGATTATTATGAGCCCAGAGGTAAGTTTACCTTTAATTTCTTGATTATTCAGGGCCACACCATGTACCTGAGCACTGCCTAGAGTGTCTGCAGTGACATTTGGAAATGTTGTCAAAGTCAATCTCCACATGAAAGTAGCTATGTGTGGCTTGTGGCACTTTGGAAAAGTTCAATGATTCAAGCACAAAGACAGAAACCAAGCAAATCAAACAAATGAAACTTGTACTTGCTTCTCCTGACCTATATATTTTGGTTCCCCACACAGTAGGTGGCACACCATTATTCTTACCTACACAGATTTATAAAACAAAGGGCAAGCATCTTTAGGAAAATACAGATATTTCTTTCTTGGCATATCAAATAGCACTGATTTGCTAGAAGAAAGCATATATGTTTTATATTATCCTTATATGCACATACACTGATGTTTATATATGCATCTATATGTAAACATATGCATTCACATATTTGTATATATACATATATGTTTGGTATTATATACATACATATAATGCATATACATTATACATACCTATGTGTATGTATTTAATTGTATATATTTGTATTGATGCATATATGTGTAAAGATGCATCTGAATATGGTATACTGAAGTCTCAGCTCTCCTGACAAGGACATGAGCATGAACTCATAGGTTCCTTTGCCACATTTTTGCTGTGTGGCCTTTTGTTGTTGTTCAAATGAAGATACATTTCAATATCTCGCCCTTGCTTACACAATCCAGTGTCACTTTGCAGACAGTTTGCTTCTTTTTCTTTTTTTTTTTTTTTTTTT